>NC_069117.1:42350826-42650826 GCF_025612915.1 Magallana angulata
TAAGAATCTTTTATCACCTTCCTTTTTGTTACAATACAAGCACCCATTTTCATAGAAGGTGACAATGTTTTTTCTTTTTATTTCTAAACTGGACAATACATTTTTAAACTGTGGTAAAAAAAAAAGTTAAAAAAATTCAAGAGTCAAACTATCAGAACCAGGAATTTTATTGCTGCCAATTTCTTTAATAGCTTGTTCTAATTCTTTAACATCAATATTTTCATCACACATGTCAACATCACTTTTACATGTATCAAGTTTTGTATTGACTAAAGACAACAACCAATTTTTACTTTCATATTCTAGAGTTTAACATGAATACAACTTGAAATAAAAATGATATTGCATTCTTAAATAGTCTGCAGTTCTCTAAACTTCACCTTTTTCATCTAAAACAATTCTTTTATTTTTTCATTCTTGTCTGCTTTTTTCTAAATTCAAGAAATATTTAGTACACTTATCTGATTTATTCGCTTACTGTGCCTTAGACCTTCGTAAGACACCTGAACATTTTTCATTTTTATATTCACATAAATCAGTTATATTTTTTCATATGTTTCGATGTTTATACAATTACCATCATCAATACTTTGTGACAATCTTTGTAAAAGGGTTTCAACTCTATAATACTCCTAGTTTCTTTCTCTAGATCTATTTTGACTATACCTTTTGCAGATTTGTGCCAGTTTTTTATCTAATACTTTAAATTATCCCATTAGACTAAAATTGATTGTTCAAATAATATACATTTCTTATCTTTTTCATTACTTGTCCCCATATATCAACCACATCCTGCTTACTTATTATTTCTGCCAAACGCTTTATCCTGATATACTGAGTGTTAATTATCTGTTCTCCGATCCACACATGCTTCCCTCAATATCCCCATATGATGTGTTTCCCCTTTACGTGCCTCTTCGCCAATTACATTGAATTTGTTTTTAATTCTTCGTCCGAATTGTTTTGATGAATAATATCTTCTCAGATGCATCTGGCATTCAAACAATTGCGTTCTCTTCTAACTGATATTGAACAGATTTTGGACACGCTCATAATATTAATTATCGTCGGATAGCGACGATGTCAGAGTATCATAATATATCATCATAATTCTAATGGATTGCAGTAAAAAAATAAAAACTTGGGGGTGTTTTTCGATTTGATTAAGTAATGTTTCCTAGGGCATGTTTATACGGCAAATCTCCAAGAGATACAAATTATGGTGTCTGTGTTATTGATAGAACAATCAAAGATCAATATTGTCCGACACCTGGGCCCAAGTCCAAGTTTTAAGCTCATTTATTTCACTTAAATATGTATTATGTATTATGTTACATGATATAAAGAAAAGTAATATATATATATATATATATATATATATATATATATATATATATATATATATATATATATATATATATATATATATATATATATCCACACACACACAAGGATATAGAAAAGGTAGGATTATTTACAATAAGAAATACTTGTACACTCCAAAGTGATAATCAAGGGGCGCTGACCAAATCCAAATCAGGAACGTACCTTAAAAGTGTACATATTTTTTGAAGAGTTGCGGGATTTGATGGTCACATAAGTAATCTAAATTTTAATGTATTAGGGTTCCTAAGATAATGGCTGTCAATTAAATAGCTTTTTCCTTAGTGAAAGTAAAGCATTACATTCCAAAATACAGTGATATTCATCGCCATTCTGATTGGCTTCACACAAGTTACATTTCTCATCAAGCTTGATATGTTCTTCCGTTTGCCAGCTTCTATTGGGAGATGGCAATGTGAGTTTAATATAAGATATATATACAAAAAATAACTCCAATGTTGAACAAACTGGTGCTTTAAATTTTGTTTAACAATACTATCAGCCATTTAACATCAATAGTGTTTTGCTGGTGCCATATATATAGGATAGACCACTTTGTCCAAAATATCTTTAATACAGGATAACCAATTTTTATTCACCCCCCCCCCCCCGGGTGATTTATAAAAAAAACATTTTTTTGTTTATTTATTGTATTGCGTAGAGTTAACTTGGTGAGAGTTACCTATACTGTTATATATTCATTGACGTTTATTGTGTACGAATGCACGTGTGTGTCTTAGTTTTTCGCCGTACAACTATACAATGTCCTGGTAGAAATGCATTATACAGTCTGTGTCACCGTGCCGTTAAGTTTACAACATATCATTTCCTTAATTAAAGACACGATTATATGCTTCCACGCGTAATCACTGATGCGCATAAATTTTATAATTCGTTTTTTTTTTAAAAGAAAATGTTAATTACATTAAAGTGTGACGTCTTAATTAACAAGCACTCGGGACAATTTCAAGAAGGGAAGTTAAAAATTCGCAGATGAATTGACAGAATACTGTACGTTGTCATTGTAGAAAAAATTAAGATCCATTTACACAAAACATTGTCTGTGGTCAGCATTATAGAGTACATGTTTATAAAAGTAACAAATATTCGCCCCACCACCCCGTCCTTGCCTTAACGTTAACAAAAATAAACTTAAAGAAAAAAGTAAAATTTATAAAAAGGCCATGGATAATGCTGTAAAAACATACAATACTGGTATAACCCGTAAACTTCTGCAATTGCGATCAACAAATACAAAAGATTTTTGGAATATCCTGAACTCCTCAAAAAGGGATTCTAAGAGCCCGGTAAATATCAAAGATATGTTTGATTTCTTTAAAAATATCAATGAAGGTAGTCTGTCCGCTGATAGCGATACTCTTCACGAACCTCAGGTAGATGGAAGCTCTAACGAATTACTGAACTGCGAAATTAATGAGTCGGAAATAACCAACGCTGTAAAGAAACTCAAAAATGGTAAAGCTCCCGGCTATGATAATATTGTTAATGAGCATATTGCCTTTACTTTAAATACATTCCTACCAATTTATAAGTTGTTTTTTAATGCTGTATTTGATAGTGGGCTAGTACCAGAGGAATGGCTAGTTGGTATTATTAAACCTATTTATAAGAACAAGGGTGATCCCACTTCTCCTGAAAACTACCGACCCATTACGTTACTAAGCTGTTTGGGTAAATTATTTACGTCCATTTTAATTAGAATTGTATTCGGAAGAGACAGAACTGATCCATAATAACCAAGCGGGTTTCAGATAAGGTTTTTCTACTTTAGACCACATTCTTACTTTACAATTTTTATCCAATACGTTGATGAAATGTAAGAAAAAACTGTTCTGTGCTTTTATAGATTTCAAACAGGCGTTTGACACAGTTTGGAGAAATGGTTTATGGTGCAAGCTCTTAAATTATGGTATTAATGGTAAATGTTTTAAATATATTACAAATATGTATAAAGGTATTAAATCACTCATCAAGATGAATGGCACGGTATCCGACTTTTTTTCTTGTAATGTTGGAGTCCGCCAAGGTGAAAATTTGTCTCCATTTTTGTTTTTATTGTACATAAATGATTTAGAAAATTATCTTGTTGAAAAAAATATTGCTGGTCTGCAAAGTTTTACCACATCAATAGAAAATGAATTATGTATATATATAAAACTGCTTGTACTTCTTTATGCAGACGATACTGTTATCTTGGCGGAATCTGGCGATGATTTGCAGAACGCACTGAATGAGTTTGAATGTTATTGTAAAGAGTGGAAATTAAATGTTAATATAGATAAAACAAAAGTATTAATTTTTTCCAAAGGACGAATGTGTAAAAGAGTTTTTTATTTTAACGATAGAGTTTTAGAAATTGTTAAAGAATTTAAGTACCTTGGCATTATATTCTCAAGAACTGGCTCTTTTTTAAAAGCCAAAAAACATTTATGTGACCAAGCCCAAAAAGCAATGTATGGTGTCATTAGAAAAATTAGACAATTTAATCTACCAGTTACATGTCAGTTAGAACTCTTTAATAAAATGGTTGTACCTGTATTGCTGTATGGTTGCGAAGTATGGGGTTTTGAAAAACTTGATAGTATTGAACGTGTTCACCTAAAGTTTTTAAAGCACATTTTATGTTTAAAAAGTAGTACTCCAAACTATATGGTTTACGGAGAAACAGGTCGTTTTCCTTTATCTGTAATTGTATTTACTAGAATGGTATCATACTGGTGTAAATTAATTTCTCATACTATTACTAGCATTATAAATATATTATACCGGTACTTGTTGAATCAGACTGAAAATACAACCAGTACTAACCCTTGAATTGATTGTATTCGTCATGTTTTTAACTCATGTGGTTTATCAAATGTTTGGCATAGTCAGTTTTTAAATATTGTTAACCAAAAATGGGTTTCAGCGGCAGTTAAACAGAGATTACAAGATCAATTTATTCAAAAGTGGCATGCTGATATAAATAATTCATCAAAAGGGGTAATAAATAAAAATTTTAAAACAAATTTTGGATATGAAAAATATTTAGATATTTTACCCCTGAAATACAGAAAAATTCTTGGTAAATTTCGTACTTCAAATCACCATCTACCAGTTGAACTGGGAAGATGGGAGGGTATTCCATTAAATGAAAGATGTTGTCCTCTCTGTAATACAAAACGTATAGCCGATGAATTTCATTATATTTTAGAATGTGATGCAATATCACAAGTCCGGAACAAGTTTATAGACAAAAAATTTTCAGCTAGACCTAATGTGTTAAAATTTTCGTATCTTATGACAACATGTAACATGAAATTGCTGAGAAAATTGTGTATTTTTATAACAAAGATATACGAGGTAGTCTGTCCTCCATGAGTTTCACTTTGTATAACTTTTCCTAACTCTATAACCTTTATATTAATATATGTTTACCTCTGACCAATTTATATGTATATTTTAATGTTATTTTTGTCCTCATGTTCCATGTGCTTGAAATGGTTTTGAGCGAATAAATGAACTTGAACTTGAACTTGGACCTTTTCCTGTCCGATATCTCGAAAGAATAAACGTCAATTAATCAATTAATTGGGACAGAGATTACCATTTAACAAAATCTATGAAAAAAAAACTGTTCATAAATATAGCGATTACTTTGACGGTGTAATATAAAAAAAACATCGCCCGCACCATAACGAAAAATGAATTATTTTTTATTTACCTGCATCTTTCTGTCGCTCACAATGTTGTTACCTGCTAATTTAACATTCCGTATGTGGACAAACGACAATCACTGCACTGATTAACAATACGACAACGTAAAGGTCTCCGTGCCTTTGTGTATACTTCTACTACTACTAGTTCGCGATGGAGTTGTACGGGCAGCCAGTGATTTATGACGTCCCGCGCACGACCGAGATTCGGTTTTCTTATCATATACGACAACTTAGTATCAATAATGACAAAGAACAAGTATTCATTACAGACGTGTAAGCTCATTGTGAAATCAAAGACTCGTGACGTTTTAATTTTTTTCTCTTAAAAAAAATCCTTGTACTAAAATGATATATTTTTTTTTATTTAGAGAAAAGTTAAGAACGTCTGGTGCCTGTGGGTGAATGAACTTATTAAGTATTTTTTCTGCATTTGGTGGATAATTACAAATGACATTGCATGTCTTGGTTGTTTGTATTTGGTTGGACTTTTTTTTTACTGTTCACGAAACAAAAATTCGAGATTGGTTTTACTTCTTCCAAAACATATATACGAGGGTTCCAGTGACAGGCGCATATCCAATGTTTATTTTTTCAGCGGGGTGGGATCAGTCGAAATAAAATTAATGTTACATTGAAATAAATCTTCACTTTTTACGAATATTGTTTGCATTTTTTATAAATATACACAAAATATTGTTCATAAGGAGCTGCCGGTATATTCTGAAATTGTTATTTTATCTATTCCAGTTCTTAAAAAAAATCAGAACTTGCACTGAACTCTTTAAAACATTTTTTCTTCAACGTGGGCAGGTGTAGGTAGAGATTTACTTTTTAGAGTTGCACAATAATAAAAAAAAAAGAGGAATCGGCAAATAACAGGGACAAATTATTAACTTATGCTCAGAAAACTAAAGATACTTTGCCGTCAGTTGTTCGAGAGGGAGAGACACAGGGGCCAAGCCCGTTTTAACATTAATTTCAATGTAACTATGGTAAATATAGTTACATTGAAATTAATGTTAAAACGGGCTTGGTCCCTGTGGGGAGAGAGAAAAAAAACCTGAATTCGTTGGGGTTAAATTTAGCACCTAATTCTGTTACACGCGCATGTACACGTACATGTACAAATAAATAAATAACCTTTTGTTCTTGCATTGTGCATATGTGCAAGAGCGTTTGCAGAAAATTAATCATTGATGTAACATGAAAGTCAAAATATTTCTGTCTGGACAGATCAATTTAATGCATAAACCGACAAGGATGGGTGTAGGTTTTGCAGTATACCTTTTTTTCTAAAAATAGATTAACACACCGGAGTATTCGAAGCCCCCAGGGTGTAGAGAGACTGATACAGTGTATATTCATATCAAATCGAGTCTAGGAACCTTTTAAGCTCCAAAAGTGCATTGTAGGAACTCCGGATTGTTTATGCCCGATTTTTATAGGTTACACGATCAGAATTACGCATGATTGCGTATTCAGATATACAAGTTTACATATCTGGATATTTCAACACGATTACCCTCCATACCAAAATCGCTCATCTGGGCGGTAATGGTCGACTGAATTAATTTTAGATAAGTCAGAAAAAATACTATCGGGTATTCATTTTATATTCGTAAAAGAATTTTCTTAATTGCTGCAGGCAATGAAAAGTTGCAATTTTCAGCGCACTAGAAATTGCGTTGGTTTTTGATTGATTAATCTTATTTTTGAGCAAATTATGTACAATGTAGCGCTAGCTAGCGAATTTTTTATGCGCCGTAAATTGTAACTTAACACGTACGGAACTGTAGCTCCCAGGCCCTCCATTCAAGTTTTTCAGACTGGGAGGCTGGGAACTACACACCTGCAGGTAGTTTTTTTTCTATGACCACAAAGAATTATGATATGGAATATTCATACTTCCAATTCAATGAAAATTTCACGAATCATATGCTACATTTTCTATAGAAGAAAATAATTGTAATAAATCGAATTTTTTTTTATATGCAATCACTTACACCGGAAATGGTGTTGGCCTGTGCACACAGTAAAGGATGACGCAACATAAACTACTTCTTTGAAAAATGAGATGATTGAACCTGTTATTCACTAAAAGCATATAGTGTGTTCAAATTATATGTTAATTAAAAGCAAAAATGATGTATCTATAAAATATATGAATACAAGATACTAGTAGTTAGAGATTTTATAATTGGATAATTGCTTTTTACGGTTTTTAAAACGGTCTAAGACACAATTTTGAATCAAAATTTTATTTTCAATGTTTAAAATGGTTTCCTTGCCCATTTTGAATGATTGACCACAATTTGTTTGTTAGAAGTAAAGGTTATAAGACAGATACATAGGTAAGAATTCGTTGTTATGTAAACAAAGCTCGAGTCTTATACATGTATTTGTTTACAAATTCTGTACTAAATTAAGTAATAACCATTACTTTGACAAAATGACAAATAAGGTAAACTGTCTCAACGTGTTCATGAATAGTATAATCAACAGAAGACAGCAGCATTTGATTGAAATTTCTACCAATAAAACACATATGTAAACAATAACAAGGTTCAAGCTTTGTTTACAAAACAAAGAATTTCAAACTATATGTCTTGCTTATGATTTGAGCTGCAAATTTGAAAAAGCATTAGAATTACCCATATTAACCATTCTTAGCATCAACAAGAGACCCATGGGCCACATCGCACAGGTACTAGTACATGTATGATAAAATCAACTTAATGGATCCATAATACAAACTATTTGGACAATGTAGTAAAATGCATGTAGATCCCAGTATATGTGTACGCAAAAATTGAGGCCGAAAGGGTCGGTGACGAGCGTAGCGCCGAAGGGGGTAGGTGCATGAGTGGGTCGCAAAGGGATGGGGGTAGGGGACCTCCAAAATTACCACTTCTGAAAGCAGACACTTTTTTAGTTTTAACAAATTTGTTATGTATTTTTTTAGGGACTATCATGTAAATTTGAAATATTTTATTTCCTGTTCTCAGTCTATTCATTTCGTAATTATAATCAAATAGAATCTGTTTTTCGTTAATGAAATTTAAGAGAAATCGTTCATTCACCGTATCCATAACCTACTCTGCATGTATTCTGTAAACAAAACCAACAACCGTACGCCACGGTTGTAGCGCACCAATTTTGCAGTTATATTGGGCAAAATATATTTTTTATAGTATATTTAAGCATTGAATGCTTATTTTTGGATGTCGTCGGTCCTATGACACACCAAGCGGCGCAGACAAATTGAATACCGCGCGTGGATTAGCAAAGTGTATTCATAGAAAATTGAACGTCGCAGATGTCCAATGCAAACACAAGGGGAAATATACACTGACTGTAAATATAAGACTATTATTTTTTTTTCGTTTCGGTTATCCCATAAATTGTCTTTTGAACTGTGTGATTTTGTAGCTACACAGATGGGATGTAATTGAATATCTTGCTCTGTTCTTCAGAGAAAATGTGTATTCTTCTATAAATCTGGGTACAAGTAGTTTATCAAAAGGTATTGGGAGAGAAGCAGCTTGACAGTTGAGAGTTGGTGGGTTTAATATGGATCAAGACTGAACATTATGTTGTCATCTTCAAGATATTATAATATTTTCTGTAATTTAATTTTTTCATAACTTGAAATTTGGCGAGTTCACTCTGACCAAAAAAAAAAAAAACTTTGATAAAAAAAAAAGTTGATAGTCATTTCAGATATGACTCCATTGCGCTACGGCCGTGCACGTATAGTGTACATCTATATCAACTTCTTTTTCATAATTGATACGCCACATACACATGATTTCACCCCTTTAATCGAAAAAAAATATTCTATTTTATTGCACACAGGCATGACGTTAAAATCAATAGAACAGACCACATGGTATGAATTGTTTAGAAAGTTGCATTTTCATAAATTTCAGTAAAATCGCAAAAGTAAACGTTTTAACTTACCTATCGAATATATATATATATTTTGCTAAGAGATTTAGGTTTTTTGTGAAAAAAAACCCTTCAAATTCAGCTTTCCGTGGATTAGAGTTAACACTTTCGCACATAGGTGCTTGAGGACAGGATCGACCCCCCCCCCCACCCCCACCCCCCACCCCCCACCCCCGCCCCAATATATAGACCCAAGGGACTTTATTTTTCTTTTTCATTAAATTATCCTTTTATGACATATTTTTAATCTAATCTATTCATCCATTGCCCAAAATTACATAAAACAAACATTTTTGAAAAAAAATCAGTTCCTCTGTACATATAATACAAGAGGGTTGCTAACTTCGTCCATCTAGAACCAACGGAAATAAGGGTTTATCGCAAGGAAGATAACTCGTAACATAATTTTTTTTTTCTCTTTTATGTCTTCCATTGTAATACACTCAGTATGAGTGCCTTCTTTTAGATTTTCCAGTTCCCAAGACGATAAAAAAGTGTTCGCGGCTTGATTAGAATTCATACTTCTTATGAATTGTACTTTTTTCCAGTTTGCCATCAAATTTCATAAATTTCTCGAAGTTGTCTTCCTTGCGATAAAACCTTGCTTCCGTTGGTTCTAGATGGATCGGTTCTTTAAAAGACTTGCAACTTGTCACTGAAACTTGTCCTATTTACCTAATAAATGTATTTACACGGGCATGGCATGCAGATATTCAGCAAAGGGAATTATCGGGCTACGACATGAGGTCACCGTTTTTACTGGTAGATGTAGTTTGATGGTACATTTCAACAAATATTCATCGGCAGGGCCTCTCGACTGGCAGACGAAGTTAGCAACCTTCTTGTATTACATATATGTAGAGGGTCTGATTTTTTAAAAGTATTTGTTTTAGGTAATTTGGGGCAATGAATGTATAAATTAGATTAGAAATATGTCATAAAAGGATAATTTAATAAAAAAAATAAATAAAAAAGTCCCGGGGGTCTTTAATCTTGGTGGGGTCGATCCTGTCCTCAAGCACCTGTGCTTTCGCAATGCAGTCGCATGTTTACTGTTATATTAATTGACGCTTTTTTTTTGCTTCTAAAAAGAATCTGATGGCTTCTCTGTAAATGAACCGGGAAGTCAGAGTTAAAGTCAGCTTTGTTTTAGATTTAAATCTACACAGATTTAAGATTTGCTTTACAAAATTATATGTAGGAATTCGCCTTTTTGCCTTAATGGACGCTACGCCACTGGGGTTTAGATTTTGGTCTAACGACCCATTCAATAATTCGAAAAAGGTATTACTAGTTATTTATTTCATGTATAAGAACAAGTTTACAGACGGACAAGCAGACGGACGACAACAGACAAAATGTGATCTGAAAACTCACTTCAGCTTTCAGCTCAGGTGAGCTAAAAATGAAAAAAAGAGCAACATGCTAACACAACGGGTAAAATCTTCGCAAATTTTACAAAAGAATTCCCCTTCAGATATTGTAAAAACTATCACTGAGTCAGTAATGTTCAGAGGTCAATGGTCCAACAAAATCAAGTCCCTTGGGTAGTTTTATTACATTTGCACCCACCCAACCCAGATGTGAACCCCTCTTTCCCCCTCACAAAATATAACAATGTAGCATCGTGCCATCGTGGTGGTGGGGAATTCTACATGTAGGCTATTGTAATATCATGGCATAAAAAGACTAAGAATTGTTACAGTTTTATTTAAAAGATTTGAAGATGTTTAAATACATGTACATATAAACACTTGGAATATTAAATATTTTTCATCTTTGGTTTTTAAGGATTGGTATTTTAATGTTTAAAAAAAACAGGTATTGTATGTATTACTTTTAAGGCCAAATTGCCGTGCCTTATTTAAAAGAAAAAATTATAATTTAATACTTATTTTGTAACAAATTTTCAGTTAAACAATACATGAAAAAATATGTTTATATATTGACAACATACAACGATAAAACGACTTACATGGAGGCTAGATGTATTCCCACTATTGCATTTTTTTCGGGCCTTTCCGATAAGCCCGTTGTTTTTCCGGTTGTCGGAAATTCCCGAGAAGTTGCAATTTCAGACGGACGAAAAGTGAATTGAAAGTTCTGAATAAAAAGCAAAATAGTGCACGTGTACATTGCCAACTATTTTGTTAAATTCAATCACTGAGTTGTGATTGCGACATTTCTATATTTAAATTACCAGTAATATTTATCTTTTAAGCTTCTTTGGCAATTACTAAAGACGAATAGTATTTGTTTATAGAGTACCTTATTCTTGGTGTCTCTGACTTCCATGCATGCAAATGACTTTCATGTATGTATACATAATATGTACACGTGCATCTTTTTAAAAAAACTTTTCTGTTGGTTAAAATATATCATATTAAAACTGTCATGTTGTTTCAGCAATTACTCTTTCCTTGGTATGCATGTATTGTTAACATAATCGTTCAATGGTGTGCGATAAAGTGGTAACTAGGGATGTTTTGCCGAGTAAAACTTTTTGGTTTTGTTTTTTTAATGATGAGCATTTGTTATAATTATCATTTTTATGAGAAAATAGTCGGTAGATATAAAAATATATCGAAAATTATCTTCGTATGAATATGCATATAGACCTAAAATTCATCAGGTTTCAGGACACATATTTTACATTCACTAAGTTTTTTCTCCACTACACCCCTGCGAACGTGTTCGGAATGTTTTCTTTATCGTTGCTAAGCATGTAATAAATCTAGAGTTGTTCGAATGAAAGTTCACGAGACTTCACCGAGATTTGTTCAGTTCCTGTGAAATTTCGAGCGGAAGTATAAGTGTTTGGATAATATTCTCAAAATACGTAAGTACTGGTCGATCATATCCTACTTGGATTTATGCTAAAACATCAACATCTTTTAAGATGTATGTCCTATTTCACCATCTAGCGGTTTTTTAAATTAAACGATGATATTCAGAACAGAGATATCGTTCGTTTAAACCACGTGAAGAGTGGTTGATAATATAAACATTGGGTTGCTTAATAAAATCATAGCCATGTTTGATGCTTGTGGTGTGCAATACCATGTTGTTTTTTTTTAAATAATGGGTGAATGTTTTGTATAAAAACTTAGTGTATCGAGCCATTTTCAAGGAACATTCTGCATAAAATAGTAGTCTGTTTCACTACTGATGTTATTAGTAGGTCAGGCGCGGATCGAAAATTAATTCTTAGGAGGGGTCTCTACTATGCATGTTAATTGTCGCAACAGAATAAAAACCTTTTTTTGTATTGTTACATTTATTTCTAGAACACATTTTATCCAGCAGTTAATAAAGATAAAGTTTAAAATCAATAAACCTCTAGAATTCATATTTGACTACAAGTACCTAGATTCTCTAAAATAGACCATAAACACGAGGCACGATTTTTACTGCGAAACTGAAAGGGTAAAAAAAAACCACGTGATCTAAAATTTAAATGACAATAACATTCGCAGAGGTGACTAGGTCTATAAAGAATCACTCATCTGTTTCATATTGCCATGTTGACGACCGACTCAGCCAAAGGTTTGCCGTCAATAACTATTCGGAAGTTTGACGTTAGTCCGTGCAGTCACTGTACCTAAAGTTTAGAATAATCATCGTATATCAAACTTTTAAATGATTGTGCTAGTAATAACTACATGTATGTGATATCGATGATGAAGTTTGACATTCATTTAACAAATTTATTTTTAAATAAATAATTTAATGAATTACACGTAGCTATAATTAGCAAATACCTGCGTTTCCCAACAAGCATATTGTAAATTAGTGCCTTTAGATCTATGACGGAGTTCTTAATCTCATCGCTAATATCTGTCATCGTTTTAAAGTCTCAATCTACTCTGATTTCTGTTTTTAATGGTTTTCAGAGTGTTGTTCTAAAACCTTTTTGTGGTTGAGTATTTCGTTTTTGTTAGTTTTAGAAGTCTGCTTGACTGAATCAAAAATGTTACCGAAAGCCTTTGCACTGGATTCTTATTCACTTGGAAATGTTTTCACCTGTTTCACTTCTGTATCTAGAGATGTGTAACGTCCTTCAAGGCTGGTAATGGCGCCTTTAGTAGAGTTTTGTGATAAATTTAGCCTTTCTATTTCTGTGAGTTTTCATTCCAGGGAATCATTTTTAAGTTCAATGTTTGAGAGTTTTGTTTTCATCTTAATAAGTAGCGAGAGTAAAGAAGCCATTGTTATTGCATGATCGTCAGCTACCTCGTATGTTACTGAGTGACTCCGCCAGTATAATTTCGAGGTTTCACTTTCCGACATTTTAGACAATTCACGATTTCAGAAAAATAAGCAACTGGACATTGAGTACTGGGCTCATTCACAAAAACATATACCAAAAAAAAAACCCCAAAAAACAGTCAAAAGTCAGTCTAAACGAGACACACTACACAGGTCCTCCTTATCGTTGATTACAGGTGAGTCGAACTCACTATATCAGTCACAGACCGTTCACAAATTTTTTTTTTTAGAATTAAGTTATTATTTCTACGAGGTGTAACACCCCCCCCCCCCCCCCAATCACACAGTCTTATGTTCTTGAAGAGTGGTATGATCAGTTTCTAGAACAGAAAATGATTAAAACTGTCGAAAAAATATCAAAAACCTTACAATTCACCGGAGCTCACTTGTAAGGCGACTTACCGGCTCGCTGACCTCTGACCCCTCTGACTTACTAATTAAAGATGTTTTAAAATAACGAGATACAAGCTTGCTCTCTGTGACAACGCTTGCGTTATCTTGTTTCACATCATGATTTTGTCTACTATTTTGCAATATGATTTACGTTAAAACACACACAAAATTACCAATTAAAAAAAAATACCAATTTAAAAAGGGGAAAACGAAATAACAATTCTGTATGTTCTTCACAAAGGTAACTGATACAGAAAACAAAATACATCAACTTAATCATAAATTATTTTACGCATTGCACAGAAGAAATCAGTATAATTATAATTAATGAAAAATAAAATCTCAGAAGGAAAACGAAGTGTCAGCTGGTTTTAAATTCTCTCTGATTCCATTCCCTCTTAAAAAGGCGGATGTTATTGGTCACGTTTTTACCCCCTACTCCTCGGGCGACTTAGCGAGCAATTAACAAACAGAAAGTAAATATACAGTGGAAAGAAAGTTACAAGTGTGTACGTTATCCTATAAAATCCCGCAGAGAACATTAGCAGCAGTCAAGAATCATTAAATCAAATGCTGCAAACGTAATGCCATGCATGAAAGAGTAATAGATTACGTAAAACCAAGCGTAGAATGTGGAAACGTAATCTGAAATTTATAAACATGTCATGAGCGTATACAAAGCACATACTATTAGGTTAAGTTTGACTCAGGGCGGCATGCAACAAGAGGCATATTGTTTATATCTTATGATTTTAAGCTGTGCTTTTAAGTTTCCGAATTAAAATATTATTTAAAGAACAAAGCAAAATAATGATGTCGCCTTATATTTACTATATATTTAGTACACGTCTCTCGATCATTGCCATGCTGACCCACACACGAAACTTCCAACACACAACCCCACAGCTACTCCAACCCTCACCCCATAGACCCTACCCCATCGACGCAAGGGGATGGGGATAGAGATACGTGAAGGGATCGAAGAAGAGGATAAATAATTGCGATCCCCTAGAATAATAAAAATGGCAAGTCTAAGATAACTTACCATTATTTGGTATAGAGATTCCAGTCGTTCATTCTCCCTGTATCACTGACTACTCCAAGCTGCAGATATTTTTAGACGCAACGTACTACCTAGGCGATGCTGTCTAGATAATTAACGATAGACATTGTATAGCGAGCGGATCCATAGTTTTCACAAGAAAATGACTGGAAAAATCGATCAACTTCAGATTCGATTGGATTCAATAGGATTAGTTTTTATGGATTACAGCCCTTTTTTATTTATGTATTTAAATGCCATGCACAGGGGATTTTCAGACATTCTATAAAACCTTGCCATGTGTTGATTTATTCGAGCTGGGTTTGGCTTACCACTTTTTTTTGGCCCTCACTTTTTCGCATGACCTCAGTTTTTATGGTCTAAAATTTGGCAGGGCCCGACATTTACATGTTAAAAAAATGGGTTTTTTTGGCTTGCATTTTTTAAGAGGAAGTATGATACCCCTAAACATATAAAAATGGACCCTTTTTATACAATGAATTATGTGAAAATCTATCTTGTGTTAGTTAGATCATGTTAAATATAGGGGGTTGAGAAGAGGGAGCAAATTAATTAGAACGTTACCCACTTTTTCATTGGCTGGTTTAAAGTTCTGCGCCAATCAAATATCTCTCTTTTGTTTTCGGCCGTTGTCGTATAATTAAAGGTCCGCTCCGTAAAAGGGTCCGGCCGGACCTTTAATGTTAACATTTAATTATAAACAATTTATAATCCCCCGTAGAATAATGACCGGGGGCCATTTTTCGACGTATAATAATGACCCCCCTTGCTGTAGAATAATTGGATTTTTCTGAAGAAAAAAGACCCGGGGTCATTTTTCTTCATGTTAAACGTGAAGAAAAATGACCCCGTAAAAAATGACCCCCGCTGTAAACAAGAATAAAAATTGGTTATCCAGTATCCCGACAAGGTATCTGACTTTGAAATTACTGGAATTTTCACTTTGTTCAGTTGATTTTGAAGTTATAAACACCGAACTTGTAAAGAAATATATGTATGTATATGTATATAGTTTTTCATATTTTATAGCAAACACACACACAGACACACTTACATTGCCACAAATTGATTGTTCAATTCAGTTACGTCTCTTCTATCGTCGACATATGGCGGGAAATAACTCTGCACTTGTGTAGAAATAATTGATTCTTTACCATGAATAATTCTTAAACCACATATTATATAGCTTTATTATCTAAAGACGATATTTCATTTACAAAATGTATGCACAGCTTCCTTAACTTTATATATCGCGATTTTACAATTGCATCGGCAACAAATTGCCAGGTCTGCACAAGTGTGTTTAGAAATCTGTGCAGGTGGTGCTACTGTTGCGAAGTCATTCAGTAATTAAAAAAGAAAACAATGAAAAATAAAGAACAAGGGACGTTGTTGGCCGAAATTTGCCGTGTTTCAAATATGCACGGCACAAAACATTTTAAAAAGCCTTGAATTTATCAAATCCAATAGTATATAACTTATATATGTGACTTAAACATATATATATCATGAAATTTATGCTAAAAACTGTTCCATTTTTAGCAAGACGTCGAAATGTTAAACGCGACGCCATGCATATTTACGCGAGAAGTAGGTCTACCTGTGTTGTAAAAACATACCGGTATCTGTGCATGAGTTTCGGGCTTGTGAACCGCAGATAACTAGTTTAAATTTGCATGCGTTTTATTTATTTCAATTTCATTGATCTTTTGAAATTATAAGTGTTTAAATACAAAATTGTATATATTTTCGCCTATTTGACTCACATGTATATACTTCTGATGCATTATGCTACTTTTGCATCTTCTTTTTTTTCTAATAAAGAAAATTTCTGTTGATTTGAGACACTATTCCAAGGTGTAGTGAGTCAGTCACATGTACATGTAAATACAAGTACCGTGATTACGGCTTCCATTGGTTTTTCGCTAAATGAAAAATTGACAATTATAACCAACCGTGGACCATCTCAAAAATCCATAAAACGAAATACAAAATTATAATTTCAAAGCAGAGCAACACGGACCTCCAAATAGATAGAGGTAGGATCAGGTGCCTAGGAGGAGTGAGCATACTCTGCTGACCGGTCACACCCGCCGTGTGCTCTTTGTCGTAATCGGGAAAAATCGGAAAAGTCCGTAGACAATTTGGTGATTAATTATGGTCTAACAATTAGTATGAAAAACGTCAGTCAGCATGCGACCCAGCGGAGGATTGTATTTGCTGACAAGGTCGTTGTATCGACCATAGAACTTACGAAAAGATGACTTCAGGCGAGACTATTGATAGTCCTGTTTTATCAACTTGTTTGTCAGTAGCTTGCTTTGTTTTATCAACTTCTTTGTCAGTAGCTTGCTTCCTCTTCGTCGTACAGGATGCAAAAAAAATTTCATAATCTTTCTGATAACAAGTCTTAATTTTAAATGCATGAACAATGAACTCGAAGAAGGTAAGGGAAAAGGAGGAGGGGGTCCTCGACTCTCTGCAAGCAATTTCAGTTTAAAAATATCATTAGATGAAAAAGAAATGGAAATGGGAATGGCTGGACTGGACTTGAAAGATGTTAAAAACATTTTACACGTGTAGTTTTCTGCTTAAACAACGTAGAATATAAACAAATCAACTTTCACACATAGAGCGTGTAAGAATCATATTATACATTAAAAACACTCTAAAATACTTTATTGTAAAACATATTTCTATTTTCTTCGGACTTGAAAAACTTCATCACGGAAAGAGCACGTGGTGCTGCTCGCGGGCTGATTTGATTGACAGGTGTAGTACGTGGACTGAAACTGCTTTGTTGGATTCTATTACAATTTGCACAACTTTAAACGATAACATATTATTTAGTGAATTACAAATGAAATCTCTCTCTCTCTCTCTCTCTCTCTCTCTCTCTCTCTCTCTCTCTCTCTCTCTCTCTCTCTCTCTCTCTCTCTTTGTTCAAATAAATGATGTCTGGACAAAACATTTAAAGTGTCCGATAAAGATGAAGTCAAAAATTTTAAGATAAGATCACGGAAGAAACTCTATCTAAATGTTTAAATCGTCTGATAAGGAGGAAGTCGAAAATTTTAAGATAAGACCACGGAAGGAACTATATCTAAATGTTTAAAATGTCTAATAAAGATGATGTCGTAAATTTTTAGACAAGATCATGGAAGGAACTCTATCTAAATGTTAAAATGTCTGATAAAGATGAAGTTAAAAACCTTAAGACAAGATCATGGAAGGAAGTTTAGCTAAACGTTTAAAGTGTCTTATGAAGATTAAGTCAAAAACTTTAAGACAAAATCACGGAAGGAACTTTATATACCGATCCACTGATTCTACGATTCCTCTATAATCAAAGTACTGAAAGTACTGATAGACGGAGGCACCATTTCGGAGGAGATTAATCTAACCAAAATATTGAAGTACTGAAGGGAGTTAATTTTATCGATTATTATTTATCTTAAAATCAACGACATGTAATAATCGCATGACAAGTAATTTCTTATTCGTATTTAAATTACGCACATCTTTATTATAAGAATTTTCGGGCTTTTCCGACAATTTTAAGAATTCCGGGGAAAAAACCCCACATGAATCATGTTGTGCAATATTTAAAGACTGAATTAACGCCATCAAAGTATGTATCAGTAATGGAAATATTTCTGGAAAATTGTATGGATCCAAGCAATATTTAACTCAGTCTAGTCTCGTTTAGACAGACACTCTATTGTCTCCGTTAATCTTCTACTAGCAAGAGAGACTCTCTGCTCGTCGGAGATTTACGGAGACAGCCGAGCGTCTGGTTAAACGAGAATACCGCGTTCATTGTGACAGTGTACATGTCGTATGTTTTGAATTCACCAGAGAGAGGGAGAGAGAGAAAGAGAGAGAGAGAGAGAGAGAGAGAGAGAGAGAGAGAGAGAGAGAGAGAGAGTTTCTCTGTTCTTGATACATCGATGTGTGATATATCTGTGTGTGATGTGTGATGAATGAATTTTTAGTAGAGTACGTGTTTAATTTTAAAAGTAAAATAAATTTCAATAAAATGATTGTACTTTTGTTATATTAAAAGTTTAAAATCAAAGATTTTTAAACTTATCTATAACAATCTAAAAACAGAAGGTTAACGATTTAAAATTTACAGGCTGCTATTAGAACTTAAGTTTAATTTTTTTTTCTCTCAGATTAATTACGCAATTGAGTTTGTAACAAAAAAAAGAGGAAATAACCAAACAAACGGAGATGCTTTCATTTGACAAAAATGTTAATCCTCTTGACGCTAGTCTTTGATATCTTCTTAAGTTAATCTCCAGGCAAATTAAATAATTGTTGGACAATAGAAGTGTGAAATTATCGTAACAGCTATATGTGTGAATGTTTACTTTTCTGGCATGCCATTACTATCCCTTTGTCATAAAAAAGCAATGCCTGTCAAAAAAAATAATTGTAAGAGAGAATGTTTTAAGATCTGGAAGAGAACGGTTGGGCTAGCTGTGCTGGAACCCCGCACGTTAGCATAAAGTGATATGTTGGGCTAACTGTGCTGGAACCCCGCACGTTAGTGGAGTGTGTGTGATATCGGGCTAGCTGTGCTGGATTTCCGCACGTTAGTGTCGATTTTGTACAAAGAATTATATCGGACTGTCCGTGCTGGAATCTCTGCACGTTATCAAGTTGTTATCTCGGAACTCCGAGAATCGGTTTTCATTGGAATACCATGTACCGTTATTTCATCAACTTAAATACAACTTGTTGAACTTTTGTTTCGTTTTGGAGTTTTTATTCAGCGTAAACTTGAGCGAGTGTAACGAATTGAGCTTTCCCCTGAATTCACCATATGGATTTTAAGAACTTTTACATTACAATTTACAGTCTAGAATACAAATCAAATACAAGATACGTTCGTGAAAGTTGGGTAGTATTTTTAGTAGAAAGCCGATTGGCATGCTACCGGGCTAACCGCAACTTCACGGAAAATTCGCGATAGGAACTTTACATTTAAAATTCATAGGTGAAAATTGGTGTGAGAATCGAATTGTTCCCCGTCCTCTCAACAGAGCGAGTGATAGAAACTCTAACGTCATGATGAACCAACAAGTGCGACCGTCCATCAGCAAGAAGTCCGAAAAACAGAAATTACGGGACAGGAATCGAATGCAGCAGTTTTTGGATAAGAAATTCCAGGGATCTCCGGACTCTGTGTCTCCGCCCGCTACTAACGTTACCATCATAACGACGCATTCGGAAGGAAATCCAACGCAAGCTTCCCATGCGGATTCGGAATTGACCACCACCACTCCGTGTCCAGGTGATGTAGTGGAAACCCGTGCAAACACCGTGGACGAAATAATTAAAGAAAATTCAAAACTGAGAGAACTGAGAGAAATATTAAAGACCTGAATGGACAGTTAATTATATTACAGACCCTGTTACCAAAACAATCGAACTGTGCTGCCTTACAGAGCAATTTAATAGACGCTAAATGGCTTTGAATTAACTTGTATTGTGAATTTTTGTCAAATATGTATGTTTGCATTGTTTTTAAGGGTTAAATTTTGTGTCATAGAAGAACTCTGGGACAGAGTTCATTAAGGCTGTGAGAGAGATTGTTATAGATAAGTTTAAAAATCTTTGATTTTAAACTTTTAATATAACAGGTTAACGATTTAAAATTTACAGGCTGCTATTAGAACTTAAGTTTAATTTTTTTTCTCTCAGATTAATTACGCAATTGAGTTTGTAACAAAAAAAAGAGGAAATAACCAAACAAACGGAGATGCTTTCATTTGACAA
The DNA here is from genome assembly GCF_025612915.1 of Magallana angulata. NCBI lineage: Eukaryota > Metazoa > Mollusca > Bivalvia > Ostreida > Ostreidae > Magallana > Magallana angulata. The sequence goes on from NC_069117.1 coordinate 42,371,389, forward strand.
AAATCTTAATCCTCTTGACGCTAGTCTTTGATATCTTCTTAAGTTAATCTCCAGGCAAATTAAATAATTGTTGGACAATAGAAGTGTGAAATTATCGTAACAGCTATATGTGTGAATGTTTACTTTTCTGGCATGCCATTACTATCCCTTTGTCATAAAAAAGCAATGCCTGTCAAAAAAAATAATTGTAAGAGAGAATGTTTTAAGATCTGGAAGAGAACGGTTGGGCTAGCTGTGCTGGAACCCCGCACGTTAGCATAAAGTGATATGTTGGGCTAACTGTGCTGGAACCCCGCACGTTAGTGGAGTGTGTGTGATATCGGGCTAGCTGTGCTGGATTTCCGCACGTTAGTGTCGATTTTGTACAAAGAATTATATCGGACTGTCCGTGCTGGAATCTCTGCACGTTATCAAGTTGTTATCTCGGAACTCCGAGAATCGGTTTTCATTGGAATACCATGTACCGTTATTTCATCAACTTAAATACAACTTGTTGAACTTTTGTTTCGTTTTGGAGTTTTTATTCAGCGTAAACTTGAGCGAGTGTAACGAATTGAGCTTTCCCCTGAATTCACCATATGGATTTTAAGAACTTTTACATTACAATTTACAGTCTAGAATACAAATCAAATACAAGATACGTTCGTGAAAGTTGGGTAGTATTTTTAGTAGAAAGCCGATTGGCATGCTACCGGGCTAACCGCAACTTCACGGAAAATTCGCGATAGGAACTTTATATTTAAAATTCATTGGTGAAACTTTGTTGAAATTTAATACATCATCTGTTTCTAGATCCGCGCATACAGTTAGGTAGATCACTTTATGTATCTTGATGTTAACGGAACAATTTGATTTCTATTTGATAGCGTCTTTTAAATATACATGAGTGTAATTCTTCGGAGCTTAATTAATAAATCTAATTATGTCTCTTCGAAAACGTTTAAATTGAGTTACTTTGCTCTTGATTGTTATTTAAAATCATTTTAATAGCATCCATATAAATCGTGGCGCTTGGAACAAACTTAATTACCTGTACATCGCTGATTCATACATTATTGCACAGCTTGCTTTTAATGATGTCGGAGGTTTTTTTCGAGGTTTAATTTTTAAAAATATGCCTCTTTGAAACAAAAATCGGATATGCCATGAAACCATAGAGCACACTCTACATGAAGAAAACTAACCCCTGTAGAATAATGACCCCCTTATAGATTTAAGTTTTTCAGTATTTTTTTTTATCATTTGTGTAATAGTCTTTACAATATCGTAATTTTACTGCAGTTTACATAAAGTACCAGAAATTATAATTCATATTCAAATATAAACTTAAAGTGAAAGAAGGAGTATATCTTAGGAAATAAAAATCCTTCCGTTATAACAAGATACTGACGTATTGCATCGGGGTATGGTTGTCATCTAACGATTACGTTTACGATAACGTACTACAAACTGCTGGGTATGCAAGTGCATCGCCCAGAATTAATGATGAAACCAAAATTATGAAAAGTTTACTCCACTGTTAGGCATTATAACCAAGCTGAAGTTAGCAGGCACTGACAGCAGCCATTACTCAGTAAAAGTTAACGGCCAATAAGAAAAATATTAATCGTTAAAGTACTGAGAGTACTCGAAAAGAAAATTTATTTTACTTTATCATCGAAATACTTTTATCAATATCAAGATGATTAATGCATCAATAGTTTATATGAGCATTGACAACTTTGGATGCAGTAAAGATCGTGTGATCAAAATCAAGGGGGATATAAACCCCTAATATGAGCCCAACCCCCTTATCAACGCTTTTAGAAACAATCTCTTCTTATTATAATCGATCAGTGTTTATTATCTATTAAAATTTACTATAGTCAGGTACTCTTTACAGAATACAGTCTATTAAAATTCTTGAATACGCGGTAACCAATTACTATTCTTGTTTACAGTGGGGGTCATTTTCTTCGGGGGTCATTTTCCTTCATGTTTAACATGAAAAAAATAACCCCTGGGTTTTTTCTTCAGAAAAATACAATTATTCTTCAGCAAGGGGGGTCATTATTCTACGTCGAAAATGACCCCCGGTCATTATTCTACGGGGGTCATTATTCTTCATTACACCGTCTCTAAGCTGTCGATCGAAATGTGACGTCGCTGTGAACTTAGAGAAACTCCTAATGATTAAAAATATAACTAAATAGAATATTTAGCGACTGCTGAATGGATGAGAAAGTGTTCTTAGCTTTTGGTCATCTTATAACAAGAGTTGATAGATATATGATTGATCAACTGCTGGTTAGTGAAACTGTTGATAATTTTGTACACCCTGTAATAGTTAAAATTTCGTTCCTTGGCAGTGTTTTACAAAAGGACTTACGACTTACGACAAAATTAATGATTGCTAATTAATCACCAAATAATCAATGATTGATTCTTATGGCTGGAAAATATAATTATGGGAATTGAAATATTTGTTAACAAATGGTTTTATGTCAATTTTGTTCTCTTAAACCATTTTACGAGACTGTAAATATTTACGACTTTGTCGTAAGTTCTTTTGTAAAATGCGTATTTTTTCAGCAATGTCGCTACCTTCATATCCCGAATGAATCACCAAAGAAAGCATTTTATTGAGTAATTATTTCTTGTGCAAATGAGTATACGTAAAAGTTGAGATATGCCACTGGAGATGAACTCAAAAACCTCTTTTGGGTCCTAATTGTGGTACAAATGTGAACGAATTTTAAATGATTCCAGCATTTTCATATTTCTCAATCTACCTCATTTTTTGTCTTTTCTTTACTTCACAAGGATATTTCTTCAAAGGAGTAGTTTTTCGTCGTCTGTCCAAAGCAGACGACAAGTTATTGCGCAGTCGACCGCTGGCGGAATATATCGACATCTCCCCGAGACGATGAGTCTTGAAATGTTTCAGTCACCATCGCTGTTCTTCCTTCTTCATCAGCAAAGAAAAGAAAGTCAGTAAACTGGCTGGAGAGGTTGATATGAACAAAATGATTCACTCCCCTGGTTATCTTTACTACATTTCTAAAGGTAAGATTTCAAAAAAAAAAAATCTTGTCCGTATAATTTCATCTGTATTTATACTTCAAAAATACGATCCAATACTGACAAATTAAAGCAGTAAATACTATAAAAAGGCTTACTGAGGCACTTATCAAACAGGATGGAAAAGGATAGACGCTTTGATGGGAAAGCACTGGTCAGTTAGGCTGACGGGAAGTCAGTGCTTGACCAGAAGTAAATAGTTAACTTGTACCAAAGATGTTTATATTGAAATGAAAATAGTAACCTTGTACTAAAAATACTTCTCATGAATTTTAAAATTGAACTAGATACACAAAACGAGTTAAGCAAATGTGTTCTAACGGAAAATAATTTTATAGGCTCGAACGGGCTTCCGTAATAAATCGAAAAAAATCTTTTATGACCTAACTGTGGTTTCGTATATGCTGGTCCAATGCTGGTAAACAAACATGGCGCTCTCTACAGAACAAATATCGAAGGTGCGTATAAGTAGGCGTGTAAATCTTGGATACATAGCACGTGGACCATTTCAACCAAATATTCATAATTGATTGAATTCGAGTTCTGTAAGATCATGTTTTTGAGTTGACATTGTTGCAAAGCGTATAACTGAAAACCTATTTATTCTGACATATCTGCATATAGTCTGTTAATCGGTCATACTATAGATATAGGTTAAACTTTTAAGCTCACCTGGATCGATTGTGAAAGTGAAAATTGTCCGTCGTCTGTTCGTCTGTAAACTTTTTATATTCTGTTTTTCGTCTATATAACCATTTGGCCGGTTTCAGTCTTGGCTACCCATGAACAGTGACCAGCACGAATAAAAATGATTCCACAGTAGTATGTCACAACAGTGAAGTGTCCCATATTACCTTAAAAGGAATTCATGCATAAAAAATGGTGTGTGGCTAAACAGAAAAGTTGTACTAATATATTCCATCAAGCTTTTATTTAAGTGTATGTGTATGCATATTCTAGAAATTGTTTAAGAAAAGACTTTTTGAAGCTAATCTTACTACAATATAAATGGCATTCAATCCAGAACAGGAATTACCACTCATCCAGTTTGATTTTTTTCTTACCTGAATGGACCCAAACAAACCCAAATGGACTCAAATATGATGAATACATTAACTTAAAATGACTCGTTTTTCATTACTACCAGTAATCAGGTTTGTACTTTTCAAAAAAAAACTTTAATCAGTTCAATAGAAGAGAGAATCAAAAACACTTGATGTGGGAAGATGAAAAGAATGGATAAAAATGAAATAAATATCCCAATTCCATTAATTTATGATTTGAACATTTCTTTGGCAGTTATTAATTAATAACAAGTTATCAGCTAACTGTAATATAACAGGATTAAAAAGTAATGAACATCTGCTGAAAGCAGAGTCCTGGGGTGCGTTTAACTAAAGAACTAGCGACTAAGTCGTAAATCTTTTAAGTCTCACAAAATGAATCTCAACAAATGGAATTGTTACGTTAACATTCCTGTCAAACAGTTTCAATATTTGTAGGTATTTTTTTCTGGCATTAATTTAAAATTCTAAATAAATTTTGCATTATGTGCATTTTTAATTGTTGTCATATTTTGTAAGTTCTTTTGTAAAACGCGGCCCTGGCTGTAGGCAGGCAAATCACCAATGTTACTATAGCACAACTTCAAAAGTAAACAAAAAACCAAACAGCGTCAAAGTAAAAGCTTTCGCTATACCAAATAGTTACACAAAGAGCCACATTTAGTCAAGAGTGTGGGCATTTTGTTTCTTTTTTTTTAATTTCGAGAGAATTGTCTATCTTTTTTAGTTTTCTTATTAATAACATGTTTGAAAAACAAGACTGCATTTTGGACACGTACAATGTGCATGAATTACCACAAACTACTTTGCTGCGCCTTGAAGAAATGGGGATTGAATATATAACGCTTGTTGCAAAATTCAAGGCAGCAACTCTTGAACTTTTTACTACTAGACAGACATATTTTTGTTTATAGCCGCTTACAAAATTTGGTCGCTCTCTGATGCTTTGCCGACATTAAAAGCATGAGAGAGAAAGAGATTTCAGTCTTTACTACACAATATGCATAAAGACACACCAAAAGAGCCCAGCTTTCAGTACCTCAGTCCTTTGATTGTAATTGTTGTTTTATCACCCATATTTTTAACCTTTGAAGGTAATATCAATCACTACAGGGTTAATATATGCAGTTAAAATGTCCTTCAAGTTAGTTTACTATCATTCTTTCACCAATGAGCTAGATTTACATGATCATGAACTCAGAAGACAGAGAGACTTCACTTATCTTTCGTGCAAAGTTATCAATCACCAGAAAAAAAATCTTTTAGGGTCTGAGGGTAAAGTTACAAGCATAAAGTACAGAGTTTGAAATTCTGTTTTTTGTAAACAACGCTCGATTTGTTAATTTTTACATATGTGTTTTGTTGGTATGAGTTTCAATCGTTTGATCTTGTGTACCATGAGTCATTTTTTCAAAGAAATGGTAATTCCTTACTTTACATTGTAAGTAAACAAATATAAGTTTCAAGCTTGTTTACATACCTCTGTGTCTTTCTTATAACTTGATTTCTAACATTCAAATTTTTGTCAGTCATTTAAAATGGACAAGTAAACCATTTTATAAATAAAATTTTGAACTCAAATCGTTTTAACTCCCTCTTAAGAAGGATGGTCATCTGTTGGTTGGGGATTTTTTCTTGGTGAGAGGATTGTGTCCAGGATATACTTAATTGTTTCAGTACTCTCAGTACCTTGATTGTTTGGGTTTTTTCAGTTTGAGAAGGATGGCTATTTGTTGGTGGAGGATTTCCTCTCTGCAGACGATTGTGACCAGCTGATGTCAGCCTGTCACAATCTTGTGACCGACATGAAGCCAGAGGAACACAACACTGTCTTCACAACTCTGGAGATGAAGCGGGTATGATATGCAGAACTTCTGTATGAAAATATTCCTATGCAAAGGATTATGCCATCCTTTTTTTCTTTTCTTATGGAGAATTCTGTTAAACAACTTTTTTTTCGAGTGTTTGCAAGATTTGCCAAGAACCTATTACTCACTGCAAACTTGTCTTTTGTTAAAAATTTTATCAAATAGCAGCTAGCGAAATTTTTTTCTTACATTTTTTTGAAAGAAGCCAGGAGAGTTGAATCAAGATGATTTTTGTTTAGACTGTTGAGTTAAGATCGATGAGCATGAAAATGTAATCCATAAAAAATAACTCTTAAAAATTTTGCTTTTAACAATAAAATCAACTTTTTAGTTGAATAATTGTAAAACATGGTCCTTTGACAACTTTTTTTAACCGATAACATAGGAATCACTGTTTTGGAATTACTTATGTAAATTACATGTAAATTCATATGCAGTAATTAGTTTTTGCATTTAGAGGCATTTAAAGATCACAAAATTTAATGGAAAAACACAGAATATATCCATACTTTGTCATATTGTAATCCTGACTTTAGATAACTAACGTTTAATTGTTCGTCCTAGGAGAGATCTAGACATGAATACAGAGTTTTTCTAATGTAGTAGACATTAAATGATTGTTTGTTGTATTTGAATGTTCACCTTACAGACATCAGATGACTACTTCATGACCAGTGGGGACAAAATCAGATTCTTCTTTGAAGACGGAGCAAAAGACAAAGAAGGTAACATATCGGCTGGTGTGCTGTCGCAAGTTTAGTTGAACCAGTACACGTATGTGTATTAAGTAGGCAGTATTTTCTTTCCAGTATAACAGGATCAATTATGACGAATGTATCTAGTACAATACATGTATTTGTTTTTGTTTTTCTATAGTTAGATTCACCATAAGATTTGATTGTTCGATATCAGAAATCATGTACTAGTAATAATTTTATATTGCCATCATTCTGTAAATTCCTTATTTTACGCGAGTACTTAAATCCGCAATTCCACAGTTTTGTATCAAATCGCGAGAACATAAAATCAGGATCACCAATTTTTTTGTTATAATTTCCTTTAGTTCAAAACTTGTCTGAAAAATAAAAGCGAGATTTTAAAATCTGCGAGGATTGCTTCTTGCGATTTCATGCGGAAATTTATTCCTCGCGTTTAATTAAGAATCTACAGTACGATTTTCGTACATCAGACATGAACCTGACAAACACTGCCACTGATTTTGTAGGCAATCTGATTGTGGACAAGCACAAATCTTTAAACAAAATCGGGCATGGTAAGTACTCTGTAGTCTGTATAATTCTCTGACATCTCATTTCATTTTAATCTATAAGATAATTCTTCATGAAATTTTAAATGTAAAAAAATTACAGAATTAAGGGGGGATAAATCAAGTTAGCCTGATGCTTGAAGGCATTAAGATAACAAAGCAAACAATTCCTCTGATATCAATTTGGTCAACAACAAATCAATAAAACAGCGAAACATTGTTATAGTGAAACATGCTTATGATGAATTCATGCTTACAATAAAGTCAGATTCAAAACTGTAAGTCTTAAAAGCTATTATAATAATTTGGACAAGATAATTGGTCTTTTCAAGCACTTTCCTGTAATTGTGTTTCATGTACTTGTTTATTCTGAAGAGTGGGCAGATTTGTCAGTAAGGGTCTACGAAGTTACACTTATCAGCTATGCTCAACAAAGCTCATCAATGCTATTTAATTTTTTTACTGTTATTTGTAAAAGTGCCCAATTTTTTGGTTTACCGGGATTCCAGATAAAAGATAAGACCTTCGAGCAGATTTACTGGTATTACTGGTATGCCAAGGACATCAGAATGAGTTGGTAAAAAAATCACCAATGAGATCACTTAAGCTCTAGTATATCATTTTGTTTGTCTCAACAGCTCTTCATGTTCTTAATCCTGCTTTCCGAAAAGTCACTTTCGATAACAAAGTTAAGGTATGTCAGTACAGTACATGTACATATAAAATAAAAATGTTAGATAAAGTCAAAAATAAAATACATTTTTAATATTTTTAAATGAATTAACTTTTCAACATCATCATCATCTTCATCATCATCATCATCATCATCATCATCATCATCATCATCATCATCATCATCATCATCATCATCATCATCATCATCATCAATCTTCTTCTTCTTCTTCTTCTTCTTCAATGATATTTTGTAACTATCCAGCAGTAAACATTTCTTTCATTAACAATTATATATGGAAGCCCTAAAATATGACCTGTTTTATTCCATAGGAAGTAGCTAAGAGTTTGAAGTTGGAAGACCCAGTCATTTGTCAAAGCATGTACATATTTAAGGTACAGTAAGCTCAACTTGAAACTACTCCATAAATTTATGAATTTTGCAGAGAAAATGTCTTCAAACTTCACCTGGCTATTGTTTCTACTTGTTTTCAGCAACCAGGAATTGGTGGAGAGGGTAGGTACAATCATCCTATTCTGAAATGATTGCAAAGTTCTGCCCTCAATCAAAATTAAGGCTAGAACCTGTATTGTATCAATACCTCTGTAGCTTGGCATACTGTAAGTTGATCAACACCATAGGTGCTCCCCAGCTTATTTTGTGAACAACGAATGATATCTATTTATATATGTCTATCCTCTATACTATAAAATCAATAGCATTTAGTAAAGTCCTTGATTTAGGAGAAGCAGATTTCCACCAAAAATGCTAATAATAATACACATTTACATTATATGATGAACATGCAACTTCCAAAATGTTTTATTTTCATTATGAACTACCTGAATTGCTAAGGTTACCGTGATGTTGCACAGATAGATCTTTTGGGGTGTTTCAAAAATGTTAAAAACATTTTACATTTGACAAGAAGCTCAAGTTCAACAGTATTTGTGTAGCAAGACATTTTAAGGTTGCTGTTGTGTTTCAGTGGTTCCCCATCAAGATGCCACATTCCTGAACACCACACCAATGAAACTGTATGGACTGTGGATAGCCCTGGAGGATGCCACATTAGAAAATGGCTGCCTCTGGTTTATGCCTGGCTCTCATAAAGGTGTGTATGTTGGGTTCCTGTGCAAGCCACTTGGTATATTTCAAAAGAAAGCACTGTCTTTATATAGTCTCCATACAGAATGTTATAGCTATTATAGACTATTACATTTGTTACGTACAACAGTATACAATCAGATTGGTGTTTTGTTGCTTTAAATAAAGACTGCATGTATATTGCAGATTACCATAATTTATTTTATCCATGCATTCTAACACTTCTTCTACAACTTACATGTAACACATGTGAAGACCAATCAAACTCAGGTCATACATATGTCTAAATTTTGTGATCACCCCATACCCCAAAATTGAAATTGCCACAAAATTTAATTAATGAATTACAGGTAATTCACTGTGATAATACATGGTAACACACAAAAAAATTATCATTTCAATTATATTATTAATGTAGATGGTCTGAATGGAGGCAGGCAGATGATCCGTAATCCAGACAAATCAGAGGGTCAGCCCCTGACCATGTTCACAGCGCCACCTGTCCAATATGACAACAGCAAATTCATCCCAGTTCCTGTCAAAAAAGGTCTTCTTTCTTTTAAAAACCCCCAAAATTTGACTTTCCTCTATACATGACTATTTTTTAAGTTTGAATTAATTGTCAATCCTCATGTTTGTTTGCGATCTAGCTGTCATCTGCTCTCTGTTTGAAAATCATCATTTCCTTTTCTTCCTAGTATGTGCCTTATCTAATTCCTTCCTCTCCTTTGTATTTTGTTCATGTTCAGGCAGCATGGTGGTCATTCACGGAGAAGTGGTTCACAAGAGTGAACCCAATAAGTCAAACAAGTCTCGGCAAATCTACACCTTCCACCTGTTTGATCAAAAGAACACCACCTACAGCAAGCAGAACTGGTGGGTACAAGACATGTATGTTAATCTAAAGGGGGCTAGGTGGTCATGGCCATTTTTGGACTATTTAAATCTCCATAATATGAAGAATTCTGTTTAAAGATATGGGAAAACACACCAATTTTAAAGCTCAGGTACATGTATATGGAATTTTTCTTCACTATATGAGAGTTTATTGTAAACCAACTATTATATGTGATGACTATATTTTGCGATTTACATGACATGATCTATTTTGCGGGAACAAATTTTCATGACTTAGCCTCATCCACACCCAATTTTTTATTACATTACATCTAAATGGAAAATACTGGTCCGTGGCAAGAAATAATCGGGACAATCAGGCTTTTGTGAATAACAGTTTGTTTACAGTATATCTACAATAACGTATATTTTTAACGTTGAAGGTAGATCTGATTGGTTAGTTGTTGACCACCTAGCCTTACTTAACAGCTACATGGATATTTTAAATTTGGAATACTGTATACAGGGAAATATTCGCCCCCGTTTTATTTTCGCCCCTTTCACCCTTGCTTCCAATGGGCGAATTTAAGACTGGGTGAATTCATATGCCTCAAATTATCTCTCTTTATACACAACTGTGTCAAGGTCGAATTCCAGACGGGGCGAAACTGTTTGCAAGTGTACAGGGGCAAAAATGACATGGGAGGAAAATAGCTCTGTATACAGTAGTTTAAACTCATGATAGCCAATTTTCATGGATGGTCAATTTTTTGAAAATTGGAATGAGTTTATTTTGCCTCTGTATATAAAATGACATAAAGTTGGTGAGTTGATTGTTGCCAGTACTGCGTTAACTATATAGGAACATGTTTCTGTACTACAGCGTATCTTTATTACTTTTATTTATAATAATGAAACTCGGCAGATAAATTGTTATGATTCATATCTGCAAATAGCTACATGCATGTACATACATTTGTATATATATATAAGTATTCTACTAATTTGTAACTTAATCCTTTGCCAGGTTGCAGCCCACAGCTGAGGTGCCATTTACACCACTGTATCCAACCACCCCTGCCTAATGGTGCCTACATGTACCCACCCAGATGGGCTCCTCCCCTGATAACAAGTGGACAGTTATCACTATATATAGTCATAATAGTCAGAGTTTATGGTAACGCAGTATCCAGTTTCGAAGCAGTCAGTTTAACTAGTCATAATTAAAGTTCATGCATTGTATCAGTCGTGTGACACATGTTCTATAATGACAAGAAAATCGTCCTGTAATCAAATGACAATTTTAATTTTGTGTCAATGAATTCAACATTGTATTCTGCTCAACATATTTATAAGCTTCTTGCAAAATATAGACCTATGTACATGCATGTATACATATATTTGTGTTTCATATACCAGTAATCATTGGACAAGATGAAGGGTGATTATTCGTTACTATACTTGCAAATTGGCTTGTTTTCTGTAACCATGGTAACTAATTAAGAGAACAATAATTATTTTTTGATCTTAGGTATGGATTCTTGGGTAAACTGTATGTACATCACTTGTGATTACATGTACCACGATATTTGAATTGTTTTACATGAAATGCAGGAATATTTTCAGCTCTATCATATTACTAATCACTAATTATCTTAAGGAGGCTGGGTGGTCAATAAATTAACCATCAGATTTACCTAAATTTTTAAAAATGACGTCTCAAGCTATATACATTAATTTTGTACAAAAAATTTCAAATACATAACTATAAGCTTTAAAATTTTAGCATTTTCCTAAGTCTTTATATGGAACTCTTCTTATTAGGAGATGAATATAGCCTAAAAAAGGCCACGTGACCATCGAGCCCTCTTAAGGAGGCTGGATGGTCAACAAAGTACCCATGAGATCTACTTTTAATTATTAGATATGATTATTTTAGCTATAAACTATCATTAAGTAAAGAAAAATTCTGTATAATTTAGCTTTGAGATTTTCCATATCTTCCTATAGCTATATACAAAGCTCTTCTTCTTTCGGAGATCAATAATAGTCTAAAAATGGCCACGGCCATCCAGCCCTAAGGTGCTAATGGGATAATTATTCATTTTTATCTCTGTCAGTTAATTTTAACCTGATACCAGTGCGTGTATTTAGTATTGATCGATCAATTTGTCAAATAAATTTTTATTCTACCAACATATTTGTATCTTTTTTATGTAATTTATTCCATCTTACAATAATAAAAGCTAGTACAATGTAGAGATACTAACCATACATGCATGTCAGATATAGAGCACACACATATAATTAAAGCCCAGCAAGGAATGTAAGTTCCACACAGTTGCTGTAGGATCTGTTTTTTGTGCGAGTACATGTACTTAATTTTGTAATAAAGCCTTTCATTTAAATAAAAAAAAATTCCAGAATATAAGTATAAAAATCATGAAAGCTGAACTTTATCTTAGTTTCACATAGCTCACATCTAGTATGAGAGAAAATAAAAACTAGTAAATTCAAGGCCAATTTCTATTTTAACTTATGGAGACTTAAAATTTACAGAAGTGGAATTAGGGTGCAAAGGAAAAACAACAAGGGCTATCTGTATTAATATGTATTGGTTTATTGCAAACAACCAATGCATAACTTAAGTAATCACAGCTACGGAATGATACACTGAAAAACATTTATTCAGAAGGTAAAGTCTTATAAAATGCACAATCATATTGTCAGTTAATTATAGGTCAATCATTCCTCTGCATCAAAACTGTGCATGCAAGTTCAATAATGTATGTCACACATTTACTACAAAAATATTGCAAACAATTGACCTAGCTATCTTTTATCAAATGGATTTGTAAAGGGTTTATGGGGCAGCTGACTCCATGCAGTTTATCAAAAAACATAAACTGCTCCAACCCAGTTAATACAAGAACCAAATAGGTTGCTATTAAATTCTTTCCAAGAATATTGATACATTTTTTAAGCTACCGGTAATCTTTTAAAATGTGACGTAGGCACCATTGATCAAACCTTTTTTTTCAAGCCATTCAAATAGCCCCTTTCAATTGTTTTAATATAAACATGTATTTCTAACAATACATGTTTCATCAATTAAAAATACCAATGTACACACACAAACGCACACACAAAGCAACAATATGAAGCCTTGCATATGTCCAACCAATTGGCTTAAAGCTTCAACTAGATTGGCTTCTTTTGTCTGTACTGATATTACAAAGGGGGACTTTTAGATAAGGCTATCTTCACGTCTTAAAATAATTTGTGGAGGTATTTATAATGCTTTAAAAAGTCTATTGAAGCACAAAGATAAATGGGCTAGGGGGAGCTCATTCAAAGTGTACATATACCTACAGTCATGTACATAATATGGATTTATCCAATTTACTAAACAATTTAACATTGATTGTTATGAAAAGCAAACTATCGTTAAAAAGGGTGCCATATAACATCTTTAAGATACAAATTGTAATCTAAATAGTAGGGGAAAAAACACCATATGCAGCACCAGAGTTGATATGTCTACAGGTCAAGCAGTTTAACTGATTCTAAAACATTCATAACATTGAATAATCACTCCATTTTTTCATCACAGCATCAGCATTCACAACTAAAACATGCAATTTTTTGACCTGAGAGCATGCATTTCTATGTATATACTTCATAGTGTTGTCATACAAAAAGTTAACAACATAGACTGTTATAATTTTGACTGAATGCTTCCTTCTAAAACAGATTTCATGTCCAATAAAGACTGCTGGATTGAGTCTTTAAATCTCTTAGAATCAGTGTCTGGGCAGCAGTTGAAGGCAGAAACGCCTAAGATGACTTGTTTTTCTTGGGGATTGTAACACACACCATAACCATCAGGAACAGTGGGGCCGAACACCAGGCAAGCCTCGTACTTGGCTGGTACCTAAAAGATCAGGAGAAAAAAAAACAGCGTTATAAACACACATTACCGGTACTATGCATGCACGATGATTGTAAGGAGACATGGACATTTCTTGAGAGCATTAGATTTATTGTACATTACATTTTCCTAAATGAAGGTGAAAGGTATAATCAATGCCAGGAAGGTTATTTTTTTTCACAATCATAAAACTAAAATTTTAGCCAATCAACGTTTAATAAATTTTACATTAAATTTTCATTTGATGGCACAAGTAATTCATCATTTAATGGATTTAATCACCTGACTAGTGGAAACATTATGGTGGGAGCTGAGGGAATAGGCCACATCCATGTGTAGGGCTGGCACTTTCATATTGTTCTCCAGGGCAATCAATTTGAGTCCCAGCAAATGCCTGTCAATCCCTTGTCCTTTCACTGCCTGCATCGTAAAAAAAAAAACCCTCAAAAACAATAGTAGCAACATTTCCCTCTACATTGTTAATTCAATATTTGCATACCTACAAGTATACTGCACCTTCCCTCTAGATTTTTTACTACCACCAGTTTCATATCAGAAATGAATTAAAAATAAAATAATTGATGTTTTTGATCAGTGTATCAAAGGAAAATTTGACCAGAAAACTTCATCACTCATATTTTGTAAGGTAACGCAAAAAAAAAGAAAGTAGCGGTAAAGTTTCTTTCAATATATGCCCTAAATTTTGAAAGCAAATTCCACAATGTTAGGGATTGCAAGTACTGTTCATAAGTCATAACACAATGTTAATATACATGTATTGTTTGAATGGAACATATTTCCATCTGAAGTTTATCATAAGGGAAGAAACAGAGCTGACCTCTGCCACGTAGTTTTTATGCCCAGTTACTGCCTTCCTTAAGAGCTCCGCTTTCTTCTGCTTGGACAGGGAAGGGTCCATCATTCCTTTCGAGAACTCTAAGGATTCAATGGAGCATGACCTAATGGTGTCTGTCCTACCAAGCTGAAACTGTCGCAACGATGCCGTCTCATAAGTAGCACATGGCTTGGAATACAACCTTTTAAAACGTTAGATTGTTCAATTAAAATAATTATAGCCTACAAACATGGACAGCAACTTAGGTAGAAGCAGCATTCTTTTAAATTTTTTAAAAATATTTGTGCACAGTTCTGTCACTCATATCTCAAAACAGTAAGTATTTTAAGAATTTTTTTTTTTTAATTTTGAAGTCAGAAATCTATTGAACTGTAGTGCATGTAATAAAATATATGTTTATACATAATCAATTCGAGAAAAAAAAAAAAGAAAAAAAAAAAAGATGTCCAGGGCATTAATTCATACAGAGTAAAGATGTCTACCTGAAATAGGCCAACTGGAAAGCCATCTGGAGATAGCTATCTGGACTCAGTTTCTGGCTCTTGGGGAAGTTCTTCCCATACTCGGTGAATTTAAACACAGTTAAATCTACATCTTTCACCATGCTAAAATAAGAAAGAGATATTTTAACATCAAAACAAAATCAAAATGATGAACACTTACAAGTTAAAAATAAGTACAAAATAACTGTGATACAGTTAAATCTACATCTTTGACCATGCTAAAATAAGAGATATTTTAACATTAAAAAAAAATCAAAATGATGAACACTTACGTGTACTTCTCCATGCTTTAATGCAATTATCAAGCACAGAAAATTAATATCTGTGTAAAATTGTGACAATTTATAGCTTTCGTCAGGAATTTTAAAATCTCGCGTATATTTATCGCACACTGTTGGCTACAGTGTACAGTATAAGAAATGATGACTAAATTCCGGTACACGTGATTATACTCTTGCAATTTTATCAAATACAGTGAAATCATGAAATTAAGTACCGGTAAAAGGAGAAATTTTTAATTCATGTATTGAGTATTTTATATATTGATAGTACATGTACTTTTCTTTCTCCAATAGGTTGCATAAACATGTGCAATGTAAAAATTGCTGAGCTGAGTATTCTTACGAGTCTAAGTTTTCTGCTGCTTCCTCTAAGTTTTCCTTTAATGCGGGGAAGGAGAGGTTAAATTTCAGCTTTCTTGGAGGTATGACACCTGGGGCCTTTGTGGAATTGTCTGCATTTTTACTGCTGAAATATGAAACGAATATGTTTACTTTCTAGAAATTGGGTATGTCATAATTTCCAACATGTTGTGAATATTTTTAATTTCTTTGCTGAAAATGCATAAATACAGTGTATGCTTAATTAAATACATATACAGTTGAACTTTAATATCTCGAACACTAATATCCTGAATACAATGGATATGCCAAACTGATTTGTAAGTCCCAACCACTTATTTTTAAAGTATTTAACCCTCAATATCTCGAATACTAGGATATCTCGAAGTTTTAAGCTGTCCGATCTGGTTTGAGAAAACGAAGTTTGACATTTTGTTCCAACAATTGAGTATGATGCAGTAATAAGAATGGGTGCAATAATGATGGGTGCAATAATGATACACATATTTTTGTATATCAGAATCACTGACCAGTAATCCAGAACATGATCCACAATGGATATAATGGGTGGCCCCTCTGCTGTGGTGTGTTCATAGTTTAACCCACAGACGCCATTCAGCCCTACAATAAACTATAGGACACAAAAATCAACAAAAGATGTTGACTTGAAAATAAAATTCATTTCACTTACCAAAAAATGGAAAAATTTCATAAAATATTTGTGATGATTTTGGACAAACCTGTAGTGTTTTGTCAAACCAGCGGTTGGCTGAGTTGAATTGACTCCCTCCTCCATGAAGCATCATTTTGGCTGCTGTGCTGTCCTCCTCCCCAGGAGCACTCTCGGGCAGTTTGTTGTCTATACATATCACACATATACTGCGCTGCAGAATCTCTAGGGAAGCTTTACTTTCTTTGTCTACAAAAAAATAATTTCTATTAAAGATTCCAGAAACAAGCTTATTCAGTTATAAGTCTTACAAACTGTACTACATTACATGCATATTTTCTCTACTTTGTTTGCATGTACCGGTATATTGCAACTGTTGTACATTTTAAATCTTTTCCTATAAAATTACAACAGTCTATAGTATTTGCATATCATCTTACATATACACTGAACAAATAAATAGATACTATAGTACTGTATATGAGTAAACAATCCTTGTTCATCTTATGAGAGGAAAAATGCCCACATCTTCTGTACTACATGGTACATATACATGTACACATACCAGTACATGTACCAGCCACTACATCATGACATTAACAAGTTTTAAACTCCTTCCTTTCATGAATTTGCTGAAAGCAATCACCTCAACCTTGCTTACCTTTAGCGAGGAGTTCGTAAGCCTTAGCCCACTTGTTTCTGTTCTCTGTGGTCAGAAGACCAACTGGAATATCGGATTCATTTGACTGGTTCACGATATTCTTTAGCTGTTCATAGATTTGTTCAGTACCCAGGGGCTGGTTGTCACTGCCATAACACTCCAAGAAAAAGAACTGAAAATACAACCCCCCAAAATAAGTCAGGTATATATATAAGTATGAATAATTCATATAAGCATTGTCTTGTTGAATCTGATTTATTTGCAACATGATTTTCTTTGTATGTCAGTTGGCGAGCTTTCAGAAAAATCACCAAAAGATCATTGAAAATGGTTTAAAATTTTTAATCCATCACTATGGGGAATATTATTATTATTTCAGAATACTAGTACAAAAATACTTATAAATAATAAAAAGTTATAGAATACTGCATTCAACTGGTACAAAGGTTTCTTCATTCATTCACTAAACTTACGTACAGCATTGTTATGGGCAATCACTAGGTGCCTCGGGGGGTTGGCCTCATCTGGGGGGTAACACACCCACGTGTCCTTCTTCTTGCCGGGGATGCGACAGCCACAGAGGATCTTGTAGTACTGCATCATACACAGTGACTGCTTGCCCATCTTCTCCACTGGAAGGGTCTGTCTGGCAATAAAATCAGGGATAATTGTTCATCTTACTCAAAACTTTGTCAGGACCTGGTTCACTCAACTTGTCTCTTCTTTATACCGATACAAATACACATCTTTCTTTCTGGACAATTTGTAATGTACAAATTTGTCATGTACATGTACTCCAACAAAAAAAATTGACTGAGCGATAAATGTACATGCATAAAATATAATCTCACTTTAATATTCAGAGAGTTTTTCATTTTCAGTATGAATCAATGCAATGAACTGGTACAATTTACTGCAGTCATTCACATCTGACTAATTACTTACTGGTCTATCATTTTTTTGTAGTCTAAAAGTCCAGAGATCAGCTTCGCTGTAAACCTAAAATTAAAAGGACATACAAACATGTGAGATAACAAAATACTGATCAGCAAATTACTTTTCAATTAAGGTAATTTAAACTTAAATTATTCCCTTTTTGGGAGATTTATCACAGCCTGAGTTGTTCCCCTTGTCCCACTCTTTTGGGAACACCACCTACTGAATTACATCTTAGCCTCACTTACTAAAAACAGGGAGGTTATTACATTTTAGATGTCTTTTGCATGAGTTGTCCCCTCTTGTAAATGAAACACTTAGCTGGACTGGGAATTACACGTAACTTTACTGGAAAGTGGAAAGTCAAATTTTGTATCTGAGTTATCCTTTATTTCCCTTGCTGTGTGTTCTTTTAAAAGAATACCGCATAACATGAAAAGGGAGATAATTTTCTTCATGATCTCATACTATTCTGTTTGGAGATTAAGACGCTGATGTTAAGGTGTCACACTATTATACCTTGGTTGTCCCTCTTTGTCTGTGCTTATTCTAATTCTACTAAAGGAGCACTTATTATATAAATAGTGCCTGTTTGGGAGGGTAACAGTTGAAATTGTCACCCCGAGAAAACCATTGTCAACCGACGCGACGCGGAGGTTGACAATGGTTTTCTAGGGGTGTCAATTTCAACTGTTATCCTCCCAAACAGGCACTATTTATTTTGTTATACTGAATGTCTTTTTTAAAATTTTTAAGAAAATTTTACTGCTTTTATATAGGAATAACATGAATTCTACAGCGAACCGTACGCGCATAATTTTCGCGCATGTAACATTTTTTAATGTTACCCGTTGCCAAGTGCGTTGCTAACGCTGAGGGTAATAGTAAATATTATTAACTGCGTCTTAACCAATCAGATTTCAGTATTTAACATGAAAGTATAACAATACATATTATACTGGGGATGCCCCACCATTGTACTTAAGTTATCCCTCTCTCTCTGTAGTTCTGTTAGGGGGACGCTGCATTACATAAAGGGGAGATAATGACATTGATTGTACCTGAGTTGTCCCTCTTTGTCCGTGTAGTTCTGTTTGGGGAACACCACTCCCGGACTGACGTTGACTGTCACCGGCTGACGGAACTCCAGGTAGGCAACATTGGTCCACCAGTCGGACAGCTTCAGAGATACATACATATGTAGAAAAGTGTAGAAGCTGTGACAGTCTTAATTTTTGTAATTTTTTCTTGGAGTTAAGCATGCACAATGTCAGTGACAGCTACTAAAACTCTTTTTACCGGTACTCATGAGTGGTAATTCTTTTTTATTTAACCAGCTGTGTTTATGATTAGTTTCATACGTATAAAGAAAATTTATATACTATTTTCTTCAAAAATGTTTAAATTTACCTACCCAGTTTGTCTCTCTTTGAGCCCGTTTCTCCAGCAGTGTCTGCAGTTTAGGACCTGGATCTCGGTTAAAGTCTTCAACTAACTGTCAAAGATTTAATCAATAATACGTTTTATAATTTAAACTATGGCAAATTCTGCAAAATTTCCACATCTAATCAATATAAGTTACCTCTTTCACCACTTATACAACTCAACAGCTTTAGCATCGCAGGAAACCAACGGGCAGTCTCGTATATGCATTCTGAGTAACTCAGTGAGACTGGTCATGGGTTTCCGACGATGCAGCCTTAGTGGTACAGCAGTTGGCTATTTTAATAACAAACTGAAAGTCATATGTTCAAAACCTTTGTGCAAAAGAGTTTCCATGGTTAAGCTATTTCATTCATACAAGAAGTGTTACAAGTATAGCACTCTCTTTTTTCATCAAGATGTTTGGAGTAAGAAAGATTATGCAAATGAGACCATATTTCATTGAGGGTCATTCATTATGCAGTGTGCATTCTCACAAAAACAAAAATCGCTTCAAAGATCAAAGGTTGAGAGAGCTAATCATAAATATAGATCTAACCTTCAAGCTCTTCATCCACACTTATAAACATCTCCACATAAATGTATAAGATTCTCAAGAAGGATTAAAGTTACAGGATCAATCAATTTACTGTAATAATTCTCAAAAAGAAAGGCATCTTGATATATATGTAGATGTTACAGTTATAATTCTAACAAGGCATTTGGTTAGTTACTGAAACAGGCCTCGTACATAAATCACCAAAAACTGGTTCATCACCAATAAATTGTGAAATAAAGTCATACTGTTTAAAAGTTGATACAGTTTCTATTATTTGCTAGATTTTGTCAGCCACACTAACAACACATATATATCAACAAATACATGAAATGTAAAATCTGTAGAGATAAAATCTCAGTATGTTGCATGAAGCTAGTTACAATAAATTGTACATCAATTGTATTATCAATAAACAACAGCTTTTAAGAGAGATTTTATCCTTTTCTTTTAATGATACAAAGCTTCTAATACCTATGTGAAGTATATTTAAGTGATCATGAATGTCATCTAGCTGGGATATCGGTAAATTAAATACTGTCAACAGAGACTCTAAAGAACTATATATGATAAGAGTTAAATTTGGCCCCCATAATTCACCATTTTTTAAAGTATTTCGGTTACAATAAAATGTTATGTTATAATTTAGAAGAGTTCATATAAAATATATTTTTCACATATTTGTTTGATTTATTTGCACTCACTTGCAGTATATGACGTCAGAAGTGACGCTATTTCAAAAATTCAATCAAAATCAGTCGAACTTGACATTTTTCTCATCTTTTTACGAATGGGAAATATAGAGCGCATGCTTGAACCAGGACAAATTTTTTGTCACTTATTAGTCTTGGCTAAATACATCTCTGATTAAAATATTTTGTTGGTTCAAGCATGCGCTCTATGTTTCCTGAAAGAAAAACTTCTTGAAAACAAGCTTTTTTATGCTAAAATGCAAAAATAGCGGGAAAAGGCTGTCTTTACAATGCCGTATTTCTAAATTGTGGGTACTTGAATCAAAATGAACATTAAGTTAAAACACGACATATATATCTGTACAAAGAAAACAAAGAATTATAGTAAAATAATGATATTCCTTTTAGGGGGCCATTTTAGGCCCATACCATATATAGTCCTTTTGGACTTTGATCAGCAAATGAATGAGGAGTTGAGGCCAAGTCTTCAAGACTTAAAAACAAACACTTAAAAGAGTTGAAAGTACACATATTTTAAATGGACTTTGTACATGTTTCTTACACGTAAACTGCAATATCACATATAATTAAGCTTGAACGAATACATTATAAACATTTGAAGCTGTGAGTGACCCAGATTTTGTTTTCAATGCACAAGGTGACCCAGATTTGGCAAGTTCACATAATATAAGATAAGGATTGTGTTCTAATGAGTCAAAAATGGTAGTTTTGATTATTTTATGAAAAACTACATTTAATAAATATCTACTATTTTATTATCAAAATAAACATACCCTAATTTAACACTTCAATTTCAAAACCAAGAAGAATTTTGTCAATTTATGAAATTTAATTGCTCACTTTCTGGAAAAAAAAATATGAAAATTAAACTAAAGTGCACTATCTCATTAATCACCTTTTCAGTTTTTGCATACTCTTCGTCTGTCAACAAAGGTCGCACTGAGCGCAGGTATTTCTGGAGGGTCTGATCTAGGGCAGGGACAGGGAGTTTGGGGAGGGAGTCCTGGACAGAGAACATCCTCCCCACAAACAACTTCTCATTGGTCTGCATCTTCTGGAGATTACAGGACACACGGTGGAGCTGCATAATTAAAATAATACCTTGATCAAGATGTCTGAATATTTATATTCTTTGTATATCCTGATATACTGTGGTTTCATTAATATTCAAGGGTATCAATTCTCGTGGATAAAGTGAAAATCACAGTTTCAAGGATACGTAAATTCGTGGCCAATGACCCTATCAATACAAACTGGTAGTAGAAAATGCACTTCAATGAACATTTACATTCATGGTTAAACTTAAAAATGAAATCCACGAAAATTGGTTTTCAACAAATATTGATGAAACCACAGTATATATACCTGTACCTGTATATAAATCAAGATACAATGTACTGATTCAGCAGTTCAACCATTCAACTTTAAATTAACTATAAATGATAGCTTTTACAATATGAATTTAAGCACGCTACTATACCTTTCTTGTGTACTTTGATTTATCAAAAAATCAACAAATGTCAAAAACTGTCAAGCGTTCCATATAATGAAAGAGAGATAACTCAGGGAAAGTGATCTAGATTGTGAACTTTGGACTAAACTATCTTAACCTATCATCAACTATAGAGCATGTACAGTGATTATGTGGCTCACAGAAAAAAAAAATGTTCCAGGTGCCACACTCATTTAATACACATATGTTATTCATCTGTCAAACTTGATGTTAATGTAGCTTATCAATTCATAAATTAAAAAAAAGAGGGTTTTTTTAATAATTTTGAAATGTAAACATTACATCATTATGTATCATGATTTCAAAGAGACTCACATGGGGAAAACCTTATCAGTATTGCTGCTATGCCTACACATGTATTTCTGTTCTACACTTGACCACAAATGCATGGTTATAACAGTAAGTAAAGTATAGGAACGTGTTACATTTTCTTATCTACAAGTATATATCTATGAAGTCTAGACTCTATATCTACTTATATCGTCAGTAAGCGTTTTAACTTTTCATCACTAGTACTTGATATACATGTATATGTCAATGTAAATGTGTTTCATTAAAATATATTCATATTATATGACAGTTAAATAGTAGAACTCAGTAGGCTTATACGGTGCATTATGGAAATTAAATGCAAATATACATGCAAGACACGAAAAATCTGCAGCGTTAATTGCCAGTAAACTGAACAAACTGTATTAGCATGACTAAGGGAAAAGCTGAATAGATTGCATACATTCTAACAAAGTTAACTCACCCATTTTACTCTTGCAAATCTCAACATTTTTTCACTATTATTACTACTATCAAAATTTACATAGTGGTCATGGTAGATAAAACGTTTGAAAGATAATGCTATCACTGTCCTGTTTTAAAACTTTAAACAGACACAGATCATAGTTATCACTACAGGGATTTTCTCAAAACAGTAAATTACGAATATCACTTTCTATCATGTATTTATCCCTTTTCGGATATACATATACCTTTTTATGAAGATTTGTCCAATATAAAAAGTTCATTTTTTCACACCCACCATTATTTGTATCTACCAGAGACATAAATAACGTTATTTATGTCTCTGACTGTATCTACTTTCAAAATAAACTTTATAAAATCGATTGCATAACATACATTTATCTTGTTGAAAGTCTTTAGCCTCCATCTGTCAGCACAGCATTTCTTTACGATCGATTTACGATAGTCTTTTAGAAGAGAGTTACATACATGTATGTATGTACAGTATCAGATCGGTAGTTTATATATAAAAATATCCTACTAAAACATGTAATTTTTACCACTCGTAATTATGATATCACATAAATAATTACTATGAAACATATTTCATATCAATGAAAATAAACACATACTAACTGCATGTTAAAGTGTCCGTCGAAATATAAAACGTAACCTTGCTAAATTGAAGCTAATTACAAGTTAGTTACATATAATATGCAAAAATACACTGATGCAAGATACAAAAAGGTACATTTAATATTCAGTCCTATATGTATTTACTAGTAATCAGGATTTCGGCATAATACATTTGAGAATGTTTATGTTCTATTAATTGCGTTCGTTTTCTGGTTTCTATAACCATAATTGAAAAAAAAGACGTCTAAGAGAGAGAGAGAGAGAGAGAGAGAGAGAGAGAGAGAGAGAGAGAGAGAGAGAGGCGGACGGACAGACAGACAGACTATTACTGAGTGAGTGATTGAGACAGAGTTTTAGAGAGAGAGAGAGAGAGAGACATACAGACAGACATAGACAGACAGACAGACAGAGACTATTACTGCATGAGTGAGTGATTGACACAGATCTAGAGAGAGAGATAGACTTAGACAGACGGACGGACAGACAAAAACAGACGAACATATGAGAGAAATAGAGGATTGCTAATACAATACCTTAACTTTAACGCAGACATTTCCCATTTTACTTCCCCGTGATTTAGCGTTGATCAATATCACTTGATTTACGACTCATTTTTAGTGAACAATGATACATGTTTTACCCTTCCTATTTATTTGAAAATAGAAAAACCGTATATATATATTTTTTTTGTAAACTGGTGAACAGAGAACTACCTCTCGTTATATAGACGCGTGACTTTATCAAGCATCACTTGAAATATATATTTCTAGATTTATCCGTTCATAAAATTCCCTATCGTAAAGTACTAGTATATACTGGCGTTTGTTGATCAACATGCTATTCATAAAACATGACCGTTTACACGTGCCGGTGTCCAGATCCATCATAATTCATTAAAGGAATTACATATAATTGATATTCTGTGTTACTTAGAAGTGAATTTGCTGAATTTTATTTTTAGTCAAGGTTTATTTGTAAAAATGAATCCTTTAATCTCACAAAAAACCAAAAACTGACATGGTTAATGCCCTTATGACATGTATTATGCTGAACATCTCCTAAAGAAAGAGGATAGAATATGTTGTTTTTTCATGAAGAAATTTTATTAAGATAGAAACAGGAAGGATATAATAAATTCTTATCGTCATAAATTATTTATAAATATAGTATCTTATGTTACATACAATACCGTAAAAAAAAAATAATAAAAATAGCTACTTAAAAGTATTTTCATTTATGATGAAATATGGTGGTGGGGGGGGGGGGGGTTCTTACCAAGATCGTACTCGTGAGATATAAAAATCATACAGACTGTTTATTTGCTTATTACATGTAAGTGTACATGTATGCATAAACGCTCATTAATTCACGGTCTACAAAATCACTCAATAATTAAAATGCTTACTTTGTTGGTTCATGAATGTATGAAGGCAGCCGAAAACTGCAGAAAATACACCTACTTCAGGGGGCGGGGTTATATTTTTTTTCTGCATGCAGTGGTCGTAATCGCACTATGAACTACAGGTTTAATGTAAGAATGAGAATAAATTACCGACAGGATTTACATCTCTCTCTGACTCTGTCTTGATTATTCATATAAAAATTCATCAGTACAGTTCACAAAAGACAATTTTGAAATAAATAGATTTTATTGAAAAGTGACTGAATTATCTCTCTTTGATCTCTTGCTATAGAAATGACCGGGTTTCAGTTTATAGGGTTCATCAGATTATTTATCGTAACACATGTATTAGTAATAATTGATATGCTCCTAAATTAGATGACTATTTTCAGGACTTACCCATATAATATGGGAATATGGCCTTTTTTCTAAAAATAAACTTTGAGACGGCCAAATAATTCTCGCTGTGTAGACTGGTTCTTGTTCTTGCGCATTGATACCAGAACCAGATAAATCACTCATGCGTAGCCCGGGTTGTAAGGTAAACAAACAGCACACCTTGAGTATGTCAGACGATAATTCACGTACGTAAAACTAAAGGATGGAGTTATAACCATGGTTAGAGGAATGGATGCGTTTCGATGATGGGTAGAAATGGAATGTGTTCAATCAAGGATTTTTCCAGGTAAAATAATTCTGAAGAATTAGGTGAATCTTACATAATGAATATACTGCATTTGACGAGTACCTGTAAATTGGAAGTATTCTTAACAACTGTGAATTATTTCAGAAAGATAGAAATAGATACTTAATTTCTTAAAAGTATCTTTTTTGGTTAAAAGTCGATTGTATTTATTATTATGTAACGTACGTAAATAATGGCGGGGATTGCAAATTAACATTCTTTATACAAAGATAATAGTTATTTTCTTGATCTTGGGGATTAAAAGGTATTTTGATGGTCAAGTTAACAAAATTCAGTGTTATACACGTACGATAATGAAGTTGACAAAATTATATATTCATAATGTTATGAAATTAATTCGATCTTTATCCTAATTTTATTAAAAAAAGAAAAGGTAGGCCAAAGAAGATGAATTTTTGTAGGTAAAACGATGTTGAAAACTCTTCAATCTTCAAGTTCTTAATTTGGCCCAAAACATATTTAACCTTTTCTTTTTGCATGCATGTGTTTGTGTGTGTGTGGGGGGGGGGGGGGTTATTTCAAGAAGTCAAGAATTAGTAAAGAAAATGTCAACAAGAGAGTCAAAGATTTTATTGAAAATATATTTTGGATTTGTTTGTATGACCTCAAGGGAAAAATTTGTGCCAAAATAGAGAATTTAGACAAGGGATTAAACGTCAGACCCATACCTGGTATATAATAGTACAGGTACTTTTTAAATGTACTAAAAGTATGCCTTTACCATAAAGCCATTCAGACTGATATCTATTACGCAATCTAGATATTTTCTATTCTTTCACATTGAAGCCCAGCCCCTTACCCCACCCCAACACACACAAACTGATTTATTTGTCTTTAAATTGCCATAGATAAGATTACACCACAACCTATGTTGATTACAAAATCTCATCTTATACATTGGATTTTTAGTGTCAATTTAGAGAGAGAGAAGAAGAAGAGAGAGAGAAAGAGAGAGAGAGAGAGAGAGAGAGAGAGAGAGATATTGATCTATACATCATGAATTTATTTTTGGAATTTCCAGCCTCTTTCACTTTAACAAAAATCTAAATCGTTTAGCTCTCAATCTGCTTAAAATGTAGGCTTATACCGCATGTAAATATTATTTCACCTCTGTTATTTCTAGTTATCAACATGAATTTTAAAATAGTCCATGTGTAATGTTTTTAAAAGATATTATATATATTATGTGGGTCAGTTCTGTGACAATGAAAACGATATAAAAGGTTTATAATTAGCATTAAAATGTATTATGTACTATGTACAGTGTATTTATAATATAGGGTGTTCTGGAGATCATGGAAGCCATTGGATACCAGGTACCTAGATACACACGTACATTGCAATATTAATTAACTCACCTGACGGTTGAAGATTTTTTTCATGTACCGATACTTTTTGCAAGATGAAAACTAACCACCCCACAGATTATAAAGATTATAAATGTACAAGTGCATTTATGAGAATTAATTGCAGTACACTTTTTGCAGGTGTTAATTATACTGTATACATGTACATGTACTACATGTATATCGGTCAAAGGATTAGACTTGAGTCACTGAATAACAGATTGATCATACAAACGTTTACATGGACTACGTCCAGAATTATGTGTTACATGTTCTCTCATAACAGTGAATCATTTTGAACTACAAATGTATTTGTTAAACTCATTATGTTGACAGTCCCATTCGTTGCCTAGCTGGTTTAATTAAAGTGTTTAGCCCATCACCAAGTGATTATGAACTCTACCAATATATTTAGAATATTCACTATAAAGGTTTATCTTGAATAAAAGCTAGTTAGCACACCCATTCCTGACATTTAAAATCCATGCTCTCAAAGAGATAGTAAAAAAAAAGCCTTAAAATTAAGATTAATTACAAATTCATAATGAAAAAAAAAAGATTTTGTCGACAGATTAAGCATAAATGTTATGCGCATTTAGAGGGCTTTTACGAATTGTTCCCTTTATGTCAAGGCTGTATTCCTTGTCTTGAAACTTTACTGCCTTGAAATTTCAGGAAAGTTAAATTGCAAAATGCCTTGGTGGCTATAACACGAAGATTCTAATTTAAATAAAGCATTTCATGGATGATTAAACGAACAGAAACTGGCATGTCACAGTGATTTTGTTATTCAAACTAAGGCTAATGTTTTTGTAGCACTGTGAACATCTCGGTGTTTAATATTTTCATAACTAAAACATGGATAATTGATGAACTTTTTTTCTATCACTGTCAATTTTGCATGCTAACATTGTAGAGTTTGAAAAAAAACCATATTATCAATAAACGCAGATCTATATCTTTCATGTTATTTTTTGCAAATCATTGCAGATTTTAAATTATGTGTAATTCATGGGATTTATCAAAGGAAATCTTTTCCATAAAAGCTCATTCGTAAAAAAGTATATCATGTAGGCATTGCCTTTTAAGAGTGACTTTTTAAAAACATGTACCCCATAAAAGGTACATTAATTTGCACGATAATAAATTTCACTTTTCTTGGTGGGGGGGGGGTCCAATAAAAAAAAAGTGTTCCTGGTTTGATTTTTAATGTTTAAATGATACAATAATTTATATGATATGTAACAGTTCAACTTTCTTACAGTAATTATTACCGGTATATTGAACAAATGTGATTTAGGTGTTCACATGTATGCTGAAAAATGTCAAAGAATCACTTAATAGTATTATGCAGAGTTTTGCCCAATATGAACAAGATAATGGTGTATTTTCGAATTTTGTAGTGACCTTGATAGCATGCAGCCTTGCATTAAGCTTGACCTTAACTTTTTTTACAGGAATGTTTGAAAGAATTTTAACGAAACATGGCTTAATGCCCATTTAAACTATCTTTATCAATATCAATACATTGTATTTAAAAAATCTTTAATATACGGTAGATAAAAAGTTGTAAAAAAAATCTGTTAATGTTTAATTGGGGGGAAAAATTGACCTTGAACTTTTAACTATGACTTTGAACTAAGATGATTTAGTTTAATTAGTGAGAGTCATTATTATACTTTATTAATTAATCATGATAAGATTATATAGTCAGTCAATGTTATGCCATTCAAGTTTATTTTTCATATAAATCAATTTGGTATTAGTATGAGGTTTAGTTTTAATGATATCTACTTCAACACAGCTAGTACATACAGGTACTGAAACATTGGGATATTTTGATATGCTGATTTTATGTAAATTTATCCTTCAGATGTTTACAAAGATAAGGAGCCACAAGCACAAAGCAATAATCCAAACATCTTGAGAGGGGATGTGGCACTGAAAGTGGAGGCCCGGATTAAACGAGAAAAATCCTTACATGATAAAATGCTCAGCAAAACTTACGCAGCAGAGGTAACTAGAATGCAACTGTCAGTTTTACTCAGTATTCATTCCTCAATAGATAGGCCTATTGCATCTATATTTTGCTGCTCTTGCAACACAGTGGTATTCTGATCAAAGTACAGAAGTATCAAAACTGTTAATATGTTGATAATGCTAGTGTACTTTATTATACTGATGGTGATAAGATAAGAAGACGTGCAGTTATATACATGAAGTTAAATTCTGGGTATTATTTTACAGAGAGAGAGAGAGAGAGAGAGAGAGAGAAAGAGAGAGCTCTTAATTGAAATACAATGTATACATGTTTACTTAATCCATTTTGTTTGAATATCTTTGCTTATATAGCAAACACCAAAATAATGGTGATGTTTTATGTTTTTATTTGAAGTGTGTGGGAAGTGGGTTTCAAAATTGACTTTTTATTGAGTTAACTTTTGTTAACATTAATACATGCATTAAAAGCCCAAGACTGTTACATTATGTCTGATTTAATATCAATATTTTATGACATTGCACCAAGCTGATACAACTCTGTTGCTGAAGGCTTTCTTTTTTATGATTTCAAAAAGATTATGGTCCAATTTGATGGTGCCATTACTATGCTTTAAAATATGGAGGCCAGGGTTTGAAGCCTCTGGGGAAGAATATTTCTGTGGATTTATAGAAAAAGATTGAATGAAGGTGCTACATTAGTGAGGGATTTGTTCAATTGTGCAAAATTCCACTTGTTTAAATGAATAGGTTATCCCAGGAGATGGAAAAACTGGTTTCTGTTTCTGTTATAAAAGTTATAAACCCAGCAGTGGTTGGTATTGAACAGTAAATGCAATTTTTGAAAATCTTATTTTTGGCAGTCATTGATCATGCATTTAAATTTCATTTTACAATGAATATTAAAGCTAAATCCATTTTAATGGATTTAAACTAGTTGGGCCGGAATAGTTGACATTTTTGAAATAAGAATTTAGTAGTAATTAAATGAACTTGAATAAATTGGACAGTTTTAGAATTAACCATAATTATGTGAACAAAAAGTATTCTATAATAAAAATCATAAATTTAAAAAGAAATTTACCCCATGCAGAGTTTAGTAATGCATTGGTTATATCAAGTACTTGGACACATCCAAATTGTTTGTGTATATTTTCTGATCTAGCTAGAAAACTACTAAGTGACATGAAATGTTACAAGAATTTGTGTGTGTGTTAAAGGATTTCTTGGCAGAGTAAGGACAGGGTACCATTGTAACAGGGTAATTTTATGGCACTGTGTGGGCATTTATATTACTCTCCAAGGGCCGAAAACTATCAAAATTGTTTGTAAATGATCAATTTTGTGGAAATCTGTTTAGAATAGATTTGTACAAATATTGTTGACCTTAATGGAAAGGCAACAAACTTAGAATATCGGGGTACTTTTATTTAACATGTCATAACTGGTTAACTTCTTAACAGTATAACAATTACCGATAAATGAATATTAGTACATGTATATTATTTATACCTGTATAATGAGAATGCAAAAAGATAATGAAGATTAAGAAGTAGCTTATTAAGTGTGTGTTTTTTCCTTAATTGTATCAATAAATTGTATTAACATTTCAACCGTATTATGAGTGAAGTAATTAATCTTTCTAACATTTTAAGAAAACTGAAATCTAGATCGAAATTAAAGTAAGCAGTATGTACCGGTGCTTGAATAAAAACAAAAACACTGGTATTTTTTGTTAAAGTTTTATAGCTGTGAACAAACATAATTTGATTTTTATCCATCCATGTATAACACGTTTTAAATATGATTCATGTGAAAATATACCCATTACAATTAACCCATATAGCATGTTATGCATAACAAAGGAAACATAGTTACAACCCAGGCACTGTACATTATTAAATACAATGTATGTATAACATGGTAACACTGAAAAATATATTTGGGAGCTCAATTCCCACAGAAGCTGGAATTTTTTATTTAAAAAAAACAATTAATGTTCCTATCAGTGGAAATAAAGATATATGGTACTAATGATTAATAAACAATTACCTGAAAAAGTGCATGGGGGTATTATACAAATCTGTTTCATTTTGCAATAACTTGTCCAATCCCTCCATCGTTTTGTTATTTTATACCATTTACAGTTACTCACGGTATTATAATTCAGATGCAGGATATAAAATCCAATCCAGAGGACTTCCATTACATTTGGAAACCCTAAACAAATTTACACATTATATCACAACCTTAATGCATTCAAACAAATTTGAAGGACAAGGTCAGAGAAAGCATAATTGAAAGCTCTTGCATAACCATGCAAATTTGTAATTACCTTGCTTTGTGGTCAAATGATATGTCAAGGCCATATTTGCTAAATAACATTTTATAGCTCTCCAAACTCTCAACCAATTAGGACTTGATAGAAATGTTAAAGGTATCATTTTATGTAATACTATATATGTTATGAATGATTTATGTTATGTTATGAA
The DNA here is from genome assembly GCF_025612915.1 of Magallana angulata. Taxonomy (NCBI): domain Eukaryota; kingdom Metazoa; phylum Mollusca; class Bivalvia; order Ostreida; family Ostreidae; genus Magallana; species Magallana angulata. The sequence continues at coordinate 42,402,961 of NC_069117.1, forward strand.
TGTCAAGGTCAGTTTTACCATTCAAAGATCTTGTTCATTTTTCAATATCATCATTGATTATTTTGTGTAAAGCAAATATATTGTTCTCTAGGACATGTTAATGAGTCTCATGCTGCAAGAATTTCACATTTCTATATAATTATGAAGGTCAAGGTCAAGGTCACTAAAAATGTTTAAGTAAATAGGGCCTCGACTTCTTAAGTACATGTTCATCAAGTGCATAAATATGTAGAAAATATTTTATTATGAGAGGACATAGTTGCATTCATTTTAAATCAAGTTCAGAAGTTAGTCAGACAAATAACAATGTCCTTGTCAATGAGAACATGGATGGTATAGTGATAAATTCAATCTTAAGCCAACTGATTTCTGAGTTTGCTTGACTTCCTACAGACAGCAATTAAAATATTGGGTGCCAGCCAGGGAAGAAAGCAAGGTATTGACAAAAGGTTTATGTCTCACCTTCAGGAGAAATTAACATCTGGTAATTAAATGACCAGAGTTATAAAGTACACAGAGGACTGAAACAGGTGAATGCATCATGAAGCCTAGGTATAAAAGTCAATCAATAATTAGCAGATATCAGGCTGGGGGTGATTGATTGGGGTAAGGAAGTCACGATAAGGGGGTAGGGTATCAGTGTTTGATTCCAAGAAAGGTTGTCTGGTGTATACTCTTGTGGGAGAGCAAATTACAGCCCTGAATTTTTTGTTGCTGTTGATTTTCTAATCAAGTTCCTTTTTGTGATAAAATCAATTAACATGCATGCTGAAATTCAATCTTGGGAACAAAACTGTTTGCTTGAAGTATGTGGAAGCATTGAATGTTTGATTAAATCTAAAACAACATACAAAGAATGAATGATTTACTTTATAGCTGTTCAGTTGTTCTCTGACTAAACACAAATTCGACAATTCATTTGTACAAACACAATGGTGTACGTAGTCTGTCAGATTGAGCATGTAGACAATATATATTATATATATACTATACACTTGTATCATTTCATCAATAGCAGTTACTATAGGACACATTTAAAAGCTTTATTAATAATTTTGTCTTCGAATTTGTCATAAATTTTGGATTATCAGCACTACTATATTTCTGTCACATATATAAAATTATCACAATTCTGGGATCTACAACTGGCCAGGACAGATATACTAGGTTACATACATAAAGGATTTTAAAATGTAGGGTACAGATAAAGACAGGTAGTGGCCTACTCTTCAGATTTTCCAATAAGACATAAAGGTTTCCATCCAATAAGAGGGTACAGGTTATACTGTAGGGATCACTAAATCATTGTACGCAAGGATTAAAGGTTTCTTCCTCCTTGAAACACTGATTTGTAAATCTTGTGTGTTATCTCCCCTTGGATTAGATTGACAAGCAGCAAACAGTACGCTTATTGAAATGCTATTTGATCTTTGAGATTTTTGTTCACTTGAGAATGGATCAATTCAGATCTTGGCTGTTAGAAAATAGGATTTGTCTTGCATGAATGTTTGCAGCTATAACTGCTATTATATCTTGTAAATGATGGTTAATTTCCCGTCAAGTATATTTACCGTATTTATCGCACGATTAGACGATAGACGGGTACCTTAAAAGATAATGGGTTAAAAATAGCATAATCTGAAGATTTGTTTAAATGAGAAAAAAAATCTGCAATGTCTTTTTAAATTCAGTTTGAGGTTTTGGTTTGTTCAGTTATCAAGAATATTAATCATATCTTCTTTCAAATTTATTTATACTTGCTGATTCAATAAAAAAAAGAGAATCCATTAACAAAATTTTTCTTTCCTGCTCGTGTTAAAATTTTTTATATTAACATCATGGTTTCAGTAGATAGATTTTTGGTCCAAGTTCAAGATCAAATTTCAAAGGTAAAAAAAATGCCTGTGTTGCATGTGTATAGTACCCAGTGGCAGTATAATTCGATCCATACATATACTGTCTCCTGACATAACCTCGTACATGTATTTTACACCATACTCACAACAGTTACTTTAAATTTTCCAGGAGATTTCTGGAAGAATAATGGAGGAGCGAGAGCGACTGTCTCTGGGAACCAGATCTAGGGCAACCTCGGGAACCAGTTCGCCGGTCCCTAGCAACAGCACCCGAAGTAAGGCTCAGGTGACCCCTGTCACATAAATCAATGTAATTGTGTAACGTGCTTACTGGCGGAACATTCTTATGGGCCAAATATTGCGACGGAAGCTATTTTACCCAGGTTACTTGTAGATTGATTTTTTCCCCATTACTGCCTGTAGATGTCTTTGCAGCATTCAATCAGAGAAGAAGCCATGCATTAATTGTTTAAATTCTTCTAGATTCTTCAGCAGTCTAGTCTTGACTAGTTTATAACTTGTTGTTACAGACTAAAGAAACATTTTTAGAAAGATAATGTTCCAAACAATTTTTTTTTCCAGAACAAGTTCATTTTAAGACTGATGGCAGTGGGGATGTTCCAAAGTCCAAAAAAGGAGGCAAAGTGAAAAGTTCCACAAACAGTGTTAGTAGTGACGAGAAACAAATCTCTGTTACCATAGCAGGAATAAATACCATCCAATCAAATGACACCTCACAAACAGAACAGCCAATCACAGACCATGGCTCAAAGGACTCAAATGGATTTATACCGAAAAAGGAGTTGCCTGTCATCGAAGAGAGAACGAGTAGTCGAGCCAGTGGTCTGAGCGGTTCAGAATCAAAAAGAGGCTGAGAGCTTTGTGGGAGATCTTCAACCTCCCTGTCTGTTATAGTTTTAATCTACTGAACTTAACTCCCAACATTTGATATTACGAATATGAATTCCTAAACAGTCTAGTCCTTATAACATTGTTACTCACTTTCTGTTTGTCCAAAGAATCTGTGAAGTAGTCATAATTGTTATGTATTTTGATGTTCTTTTATTATGGAGCTCATGATGTAGCAGATCTATTGAACTAAATTATATGTTGCAAAATACAATATGATACTCGTAGTAATTGGATGTCTATAGCTGTAAATAGATACTTTTATATATACACGTGTATACAAAATGAGCTACTTAGACTAATACATGGGTATAATCCCTTTCTAAAGCCAGCATTATAAAGTATTCTCATGGTTATGATATATTAATTAGGCCTCATGTGTAGCATTACAGTATTAGTTATTATGTACCAGTATATTAAATGGCATTACTTGCTGCAGTAATTATTATGCATGTACATGTATTTGGAGACAAATTAATACCAATAGTATTTTTATTTTGAAATAAACACCATGGGATCCTAATCATAATCGAAAACAGTAGTCAATTAACAGTTAATTAGATAGAAAATTATTTGTTATTAATTGAAGTTTATTCCTAACAATTTTATCAAATGTAATATTTTGAAATATTTGCACATTGTCATGTTTTTGTAATATTATATAAATAGTGCCTGTTTGGGAGGGTAACAGTTGAAATTGACACCCCGAGAAAACCATTGTCAACCGACGCGAAGCGGAGGTTGACAATGGTTTTCGAGGGGTGTCAATTTCAACTGTTATCCTCCCAAACAGGCACTATTTATTTTGTTATACTGAATGTCTTTTTTAAAATTTTTAAGAAAATTTTACTGCTTTTATATAGGAATAACGTGAATTCTACAGCGAACCGTACGCGCATAATTTTCGCGCATGTAACATTTTTTAATGTTACCCGTTGCCAAGTGCGTTGCTAACACTGAGGGTAATAGTAAATATTATTAACTGCGTCTTAACCAATCAGATTTCAGTATTTAACATGAAAGTATAACAAAAATTATTGTTATACTTTCATGTTAAATACTGAAATCTGATTGGTTAAGACGCAGTTAATAATATTTTCTATTACCCTCAGCGTTAGCAACGCACTTAGCAACGGGTAACATTAAAAAATGTTACATGCGCGAAAATTATGCGCGTACGGTTCGCTGTAGAATTCACGTTATTCCTATATAAAAGCAGTAAAATTTTCTTAAAAATGAAGACATTCAGTATAACAAAATAAATAGTGCCTGTTTGGGTGGATAACAGTTGAAATTGACACCCCTCGAAAACCATTGTCAACCTCCGCTTCGCGTCGGTTGACAATGGTTTTCTCGGGGTGTCAATTTCAACTGTTACCCTCCCAAACAGGCACTATTTATATAATACAACATTATGAGCCTTTCAGAGTCCTGTGTTATTTATAAAAACAATGTACATATCTCTTACTTTAAGATATTTGTACATTGTACATACCGGTACTACAGTAAAACATCTCTAAAACAGCCACCTATCTTACTATACTAAATGACCAGATTTGATGAGTTTGCAATTTTAATAGGTTTGATCTTAATTAAATTACACAAACATTTGATTGCCATCTGATTGTTTCGAAGTATGCATAACATGCTGTGGTAACTATAAGATTTTATATTGATGACCTCCAGACCTGTGTTTCTCACCTAGCTGCATGTTGAAATATTTTTTTCGGTCATCATGGCCGGTTTTGTGACTTGCTATAGTTTTAATGTGTGCATGCTATGTTCTGCAAATTAATCTATATACTGATGGTACTTGAATATGCATTACAATTAAAACACCCTTGGTCTATATTTATGTGAATATTTGATATTCATGCAGGTACAGTGGGTTTATTGTCTCGTTTATGTAATTGATATGGAGTCATTGATTATTTTATATCGTAATATACCAAGTAATATGTCACCTCCATCTTTGCCAGAGGTATTCGATTTTTAAAAAAAATCAATGTTCAGAGGATATAAAGCAACATTTCCAAGGATTTTTGGGTAGCATGCATGCAATTTCATCTATTTAATTTGAAACGATTTAGTAAACTGGTACGTACTGTAATAATTATAGTTTGATGCCCAAGTTTTCCTATTTCATCAAGTTAATCAAGCTTGATTTTCAAGAGAATTTGAGAAATTTGAATCATTTCATTATGAGGATCCTGCCGCCAATTTACGTCGATTAATTTCTCAAAAGTCCCCATTGTTTGGTTATCGCGAAATGTGTATGTCTATGTCTATTAATGGATGATTAGGAAATTGAGCCTTCTTATAAAAAAAAAACTTCTCTTATGGACACAATTGTTGTACCATAATCACATAAAGTGAGGTCTCTGGGCCGGAACAGGAAATGTTCAATAGATCTGCAGAACTCGACTCCCAATGAAATAACCCATTACCACTTCGCATCGAGTTTCTTTTGTGTACAATGACTCGCACAATAGAATTGTGTACCTCTCTTCCGTAAAAATAAAAAAATTAATCTCCTAAGCTGACAAACATTATTCTTGTAAGCATGCAGTTTGAACTGAATTTATGAATTTTAAAGTATAATAAGGTTCGTCTTCTGAAATCACATCTCCTATTTTGTGAAAGAGTCAGACTACGGACTTTATAATGTATGGAATATTGATTACACCGAAGGTGAAGGTTAACAGGTATTTTTATCCATGCCTCTTTGTCCTTATCACTATTTTGGCAGTCAAACTAGCTGTTGAAATTTTATTTTCATCAAATAATGTTGTTAGATCCACAGTGAGTACCTATACTCAATATACCATATAGTGTTGTTATTCAAAATATCTAACTAGGTTGTCTCCATTTTATACATTTCCTTTATATATGAATTAACAAATTAAAATAATTTTCTTTTAAATAATATATAAAAAAAATCATTTGGTGTTTTACCTAGTCATTCAGCATAAGAAAAGTTATTAGATATTGAATAGAAATTTGGGTAACCTGATAAAAGGGTGAACCCAAGAACTTGAAACAATTTAATGATTGATGATCTTCATTTCAAACTTAGTGAAATAAAATCTTTCGTATAATTTTTAAAATGTAAAAAGACACGCTATTAGACTACCTGGTTATATAAGATTTACATGTACATGCTTTATAACATATATTATACATTTAATTAAATTTAGCTATAAGTGTAACAATTATGCTATAATTAACATAGAAGTATAATCATAGGAAAACTCTTGTTGAGCATTAGACAATTTTAAAGAAAATTGTCAACTGTACCAGCTAGCAACTATACGTTGGGAAAGACAACTCTCACACCTGAAATAATATTTGATGAAGAGTCATCCTTCTTTAATCTGGACTATCCTTATTATGATTCGAGTCTATTAATGTTGTGTGCTTTTTAAGATTTTAAAATTTTAATTTTTATTAAACTAAAGGGATCAATTACCTGATAATAGATTTTCTTAAAAATAAATGAAGTTGATCCTAGTACATGTATACACAAACCAAAGTTGGAGACTAAATAAAGCTCTTTGTGAATCTCAATGTAGCTAGGTCATAGTTTGAAAGATACCATCTTCAGATCAGTAATAATATTGAATTTAACAAAAGTTCTTCTAATTTTGTATAATACAGGGTTCTTACCATAATAAAACTCAAAGCTCACAGAGGATCACAAAACCTATAAATTCACTTAATTTCGAAACTCCCATGTTGTCTACTATCATGATCTGTATTCAAGATTCTAATTTTTTTTAACTGTCAAACCTTTATCAATATCAGATTTGGTTGAACCAAGAAATACTTCCAAATATCCATAAATTCATGATATAGAGGATAAGTTCATAAAGAAACTGTTGTTTAAGGACTTCCATCTCATGTCAACAAATGCATATATCCATAGTATTTTGAGGTATCAAATGTTCGAGATATTCAAGCTTAATTAACAAAGTTGCATGGGCAAAGTTGCACATCACACTTAGCAAAGTTGGAGAACTCTGTTGCATTTCAAAGGTTCTATAGCGAAAATATGTGTATATGCTTCAGTTTGATCCAAGTCCTTTTCTAGTTTTAACAAGCTAACATTCTTGTCGGTACAATAATACAGTTAAACTTCGGCATTTCAAACTTGGCAGGACTGAGTAAAAACTTCGAGATCTCCGTATTATACCCTAGCTACGCAATTTATATCCAGGAAACTTCATCTCTTTACACAGAATAACAAAGGCACAGAGAATTTTCATACTTTTATTACTTTTTCAGAGTTCAGTTGTATTACCACATCTGATATTTTTTCTAAGCGATGTATTTTTTTTTCCCAATATTAAATACTCTGTTGTACTGAGAAAAAAGAAATGGAACATATAATTTCTGACTGTCTTCCTAATGCTTGTCCCTTTCACAGTCAGAAATACATACTGGGCATTAAAGATAGAGACATTTTCTTTTTAAATTAAAAAATTCATATTTCAAATTTGAGAAATTGCGATTCATGTGATAACATTCTCTACAAGTATCAGCTGTCAACAATGACATATGATATTCGGACAGAGCTAAATATAATTGCAGGCAATTTTTTTTAAGGCTGATTTTAAAAAACATTTAAATTAAAGAATGGCAGTGAAAAAAAATTATTAATCACCGATTACAATCTTGACTTCATGGAGATAGTTAACAGAATATTTTGCAATATTGATGAAAACTTCTTGTTTACACCACTGAATAATAATACTGTAAAAGAAAATTAACATTGCACCAATTAAATTATCCCTGCCTCTATATATTTAAAGCAACTAGTTCCAAGTGCATATATTTTTTCATTTGGCAAACACAAAATTGCAATATTTTTGACTTGTGTCAATCTATACAAAAAAATACTTATGCACTAATTCACATCACAATATTTTTTCCTATACGTACCATACAAATTACATCCATACAATCTACTGGCATGAAATAATATATTCCACACAAAATATATTGCACAAATAATTTTTTTTGGATTTCTGTACAAACTAGAGTAATGTCCCTTGGACCATATCTAAATACACCAAAATACACAACCTTTTTCACTTCTCATCACAGCTAGATTCATCATCATCATGTTTACAGGAATATTACAGTAAACAGCATTTACAGGAATACTGTAATCCTGTAAACAGTGAGCACTATATGTAACTACAGCAATTCAACACACTCTCTGTCTTATATGCCATTTGTTCAACACATATTAATAATAATAATAATCATAATATTCACATCGAGTCACAAAAGCACCAATGCACATCACAAGTAATCACATGGGAGCGACCATGATTGAACATAATTTTTTAAAGCCACAGAAATTTTTAGCAGGAGCTCGTTTTGAACTCTGCCACATCAGGCGAGATGAGGGTTGATCGCAGTGGTCCCAACATAGAATTGTTATTGGTCTGCGAGACACTTCGAAGCTGATGAAGAGCGGACATCAGTTTGGCATTTGCATTGTCCAAAGTTTTAATGCGCCTCTCCTGGGCTTCGATCACCTTTTGCTTCTGTTTCACAATGCTCTGCATTTCTTCTTGGTCATGGCGAAGCTCATCTTCAACATTCATCAACCTATAAAAAGCATTTTGAATTCTATCAAATCAATACAATATTTCAAGTTAATATAAATCGACTCATTATTTACTTTTTTCTCTCTCGTGCAAACACAAAAGGCATGCCAAGAACTTTAAGCTTTTTCATGCAAAGGATAAACATTGTTGATATAAAGCACATCTTAAAACAGGAATTGTATAATATGCAAGCTTTTTTTAGTTGCTATTTGGGGAATACTTAATCTTGGAAAAATCAAACATATCCTCCCATGCAATTAGAACAATGATGTTAACACCAAACTTGTTTAATTGAGGCAGAAATAACTTAAACTGCAAACTTAATTATTATTTTACAGTTGAAAGGGCTTGATGGAAATGAATGAAAAAAAAGTTTTACAGTGCCTGACAAAAGTTTTGATAAAGTACAGTTCAGTAGATGTTTATGAGTTTCAATTCAAATGCAGATCTAGAGTATGATAGGCTGTTTTATTTTGGTGATGTGTGTGGTGATGATGATGAGAGATTACAAGGGATGTGCGTGTAATGGAAGGAAGATTTAAATAGAGACCTGTAATATTGTCACAGAAAGGAAAAACAACAGGAAGTTAGGGAGGGATAGCTGCGCTCTGACATGCAAGCATGACGAGATATATGAAAAACCCAACAATTCCAAACTCTTTTATATGAATCATTTCAGTCAATTGTCTACAGCCATTTTTATTTTAATGTTTTGTGCTCTACCTTTAATCAAAGCGCTGAAAACAGACATACTGATTTGTATGTAGGTTACAATGTACACTTTTGAATACAGATGTACTAAATGAATAAAATTGTTCATGAAGAATTTTGTAAATCTCTATGTAAATCTCTATACAAATGCCAATTTCTCTGATTCAATTACACCAAGACATGAAAGAATAAAGAGAGAGGAGATTATTACAATTATGGGGTATTCAGAGTGTGGAATTGCCGGATAAAAAAATGTGAATAACTAAACGTGACTAAAATTAGTTACCAACACCCAGGCTGTTACTGCCGTCGGACTCGGTTAGTTGAGATCGGAATGGGGCACACCATTAACCAACCTTGTGATAATATTCTTCATTTGGTCGTCTTTTTCTGCTTGCTGTCGACGCATTCGCTCTTCGCTCTCCTCCAATCGAAACTGCCAATCCTCCATCACTTCGTGAGAATCGGCCTCGTGTTTGTACAGCTTTTCCTCCGCAAACTGTAACCTCTGCTGGGCCTCGTACAACTGCTGTTTTAGCAAGGTCACTTCCTGTTCGTACTGAAACAAACACACAGAACAATTAGATAATTTATGTCCTTGCTGATGCAAATAACCATGGGAAATAGTGAAAAGTGAAATCCTAATTAGAAATGTGCGGTAACTTCCGCCTATATCAAAGTTCAAGCTTCTTTGCTCATTTAAACAGTGTTTCATTTTGCCCTTTGTTATTGATGTTCAGAAAATATATAACTTTTTTAAAAAATACATAACATTCAATATATAAATTGAAAAACTAATACAAAAAACATAGAGCCATTTGCTGATACAAGCTGAATGTGAATACATTGAATCATAACAAAACTTATGACAGATTTACCTCTTGTTTTGTTTTTTCTTGCTCACTTATTTTTCTTTGCACTGAACGAATTCCCATATGAACAGCGTTTTGAGGAGAGAGTCGGCGATGCGATGGACTATCTTCCGTCGACCCTTGACCGTCACTCTGACTAGAACTGCAAGACTTTGAGATGACGGAGTCGGTGGCAGTCCGCCTTAAACCATCACCATAGCGATTATATTGCCGTAACTGTGAGAAGTCCATGCTTCCTGTATGAGAAAGTTCACTGGGGCGAGTAGGGGCACGACTTAATGAGTATCCTTGAGTATTTTCATAATTGCTGTTGTGTAAATCGTCAAACACATTAGAGGGACACGAACTGTGAAAGTCAGGCTCTTTTTTGTGAGAAGAGTCTCTGCCATTTGAGTACATTCTGTGTCTCTCCACTTCATTGAGAGATTCAGAGCTGCTGGAACTCGAGAGTTTGGGTGCAAGGTTCCGTAACGGATCACAGGGTTTATCACACACGTTTGGACGACACGGTTTGGGATTTCTACTTCGGACTACACTGGCATCCTCCTCACTGCTTAGGGACCCCGAGCTGGCCGACCCCTGGGTCCCAGGGGAGGGAGTTACACACTGACTAGAACTACTGTAGGATGAGGATGCCATGTGTTTGTATCGGTACATGGGATTGGAGAAAGACAGTGGCTGAAGACTGTTGGATTGGGAAGGTCTGGTGCTTCCTTCCACATTATTGGACGAATCGACGGGAGAACTTGATTGGCTGTAGCCATACGACTGGTATCCAGACGTCACATTGGACACCTGACTAATCGACATCTGACTTCCGTTGATATCATGCTCCAGCTCCATGGATGAGTTTTGGTAGTCGTCATTCAAGAGCGACATGAGGTCAATGTAATCGCCTGAACTCCCTTCAGCTGCGTTCACAATATCGTTCCATTTCTGATTTACACTGTGATGACTGGTGATCGTCTGGGAGTTGGCCGAGACGTTGGACACATTGTCCGTGTGACCGTGCACACGCTTGATTATCACATACTCGTCGTCATTGTCATTATAATCACTCATCGTGCTCTGCCCGCTGCTGAAGTGACTCCCCTGACGCGAATGTCGCGCTCCCAGGACGGGGATGTTCTCATCTTCACCGAACTGACGCAACATGTTGCGCACAATTTCTGTGGGGGAGGATCCAGTCTGAATGCTTCCACTGACATTGTCATATATCTGAGATTTCCTCTTGTTTGGCACTTTAACACTTTTACCGACTTCAGGATCATCTATGGATGAGGTGATCTTACTAAGAATGCTGGGTAATTGACCAAGTTTCATCTTCGCATCCTTAAAAAAAACAAAAATCACAACATATTTTGATTGATCATAATGATAAATTTTATGGCATCCTTAAAGTAAACAAAAATAACTTATTTGACTGATGAAAGGATAAAGTTTATCTGAGGGATCGAGCTTTACATATTGACTCTACTGAAGAGAAATAGAAGTTAATTTGGTCACTGTCTTACTTGATTGGCCTTCTCCAAGTTTTCTGTGAGCAGAATATGAAGAAGAGAGAGCTCCTTGCCCAGATCTATATAACCATCGTAGTCCAATAGATGGTTACCATTGCTGTCACCCTACAGTAAACAATTTACATGTTATTAATGTTATGATACGTAACTATAATATTCGCTGCTATAATAATTTTATTTTAATAACTAATGTTTTTTGCTAAAAAACAACCTGGGAAAGGCCTACATTAAGGCAGCTACTATATATAAAATATTTCTCACATCTGTGATTAAAAAATTAAAGAATACAGATTTTATTGAAAATATAAAATTCAACATTAAAGACATAGAGACAAAGGACATTTTTTTAATTGGGAAAACTAACCGAGATTTGATCCAAGAAATCTTTCATACTCCCGTCATGCTTCTCAATGAAATCATTCATGAACTCCATGTACTCTTCTTTCCCACCAAATCTGCCGAACATAAACAAAAGTGAAAAAATGATTTATTAGAAATTTATACAAAGGAGAGATCCAATACGTCTTCTTGTTTTTTTTAATGTTTTGACAGAAAGGCTGGAAGCACTCACTTGGTACTGTTGGCAAGAGTCTGGATGGTTTTGGCAATGAGGGTCAAATTTCTGGCAGCTTTTTCTGGAGGGAATTCTAGAGAAAAATCAAATATTTATATATAATACACAGGTTTTTTTCTTTCTGACATCATAAAAAATCTTCACTTTCTCTACACAAAAAAAAATTTCTTCTGACATTTGCAGCCATTTTATTCCAATGCAGTTTATTTCAAGCATTTTGCACCCTGAACATTAGATTTTTAAAAACCATGGCTCCTTTAAAACTTAAGAAACAGAGAAGGGAGCAACATACCTTGGATGAGATTAAAGAGACTAGGTGATAAGATGGCAGGGCAGAGAAACCGTAGGAATATGGAGCCGCAGATCAACGTATCTCCACATTCTGTTTTTCCATTGTTGTCGCACCTTGATCGGAAGCTGGCAAAAACTTCTCGCAACTCACTGAAATAATCAAAGAACTTAATTATTTGCAAGTGTGATACAAAGAGAATATTGTCATCCTATTAAAGAATATACATTTTAGCATGCAATGAAATCTCTGTAATTTCCATTTTTAAAATAATAATAGATGCAAACCTCGGAAAGTAGCAAGAAGAGCTAATGATTTTGGTCCACACCATATTACAGTACATGTCCAAAAGCTGTTGATGATTGTCAATGTTGGCGGGGTTGGTCAGTTTCCCTGGGTCCACCTCACAGTCATCCTCAGTATTAACCATGGTGAGGACAAAGTCCCCCAGAGTATCTCTCAAATACTATAAATAAACCATAATATTGTACTTTAATCTCAGTCAAGTGTCCCCAGTATAACCATTGTGAGCACAAATAAATTACACAAAGTAAAACCTGTCATGATTTTTTCCAGCAAATATTAATAGACTGTGTGTCTTAACATCGACTTTACAGGTACTTTTCTTTTTAATTTAAAAATATATGTACTGATAAGGGGCAAAGTTTTGTAATTAGATTGAACTACAGTATACAAAAGGCTTAATTGAAATTTTCTTCCCACAGCTTTTTCACACATATGCATTTTTTTTTTTTGACTTTGAATACCAACCTTTTCTCCCACTAATTTCATATAGGCTTCCATTGCCTTGGTACCAATACTGTTCCCTCTGAATGTTAAATGCTGATTATCTGTCAATAGACACATTATAACCTTGTTAGCGTCCTCAGAATGAAATAACAACTTTGTTATAGAACTAGCGGCAGCTTATCCTCCATTTACATCATTTTTCTTCAAACATTATCTCTTTATAGTAATGTATGTGTATGTATTTCGTGGTGACCATCCTTTATTTGTAAAGTGTATTTGTGTATTGTTTCCAATTTTAGAAAGATCTAGAGATGCCGTTGCAAATTACAGACAAATTATGGCTCCAAAGAGATTAGCACCAACTCACGGTGCAGGCTTTTGTTTGAAGCTTCAGCAACTACAATATGTATTTCCAAGAACAAACAACTTTCCATGTTTCAGTTGTTCAGTTTTAGAGTGGCAGGGAGAGTAAAGCTGCCATAATTTACCCGACAGAATGGAGTCTGGCACGGCATACCTTGTTTAAGCACCTCTCCAATGATTACTTCAGTCAGGAACTCCTTGGCTTTGTCAAGCTTCTGCATGATGTGGACTAGCGTGGAGGCAATGTCCTCCTTGTCGCGTACACTCACAAGACTCTCCATGACCTCGCACAGCGTATAGTAGTCCGTCGTCAGATACTACATTTAACAAAATTTTCACATTTTTTTATGAAACGTTTACAACTTCATAATGTTTTTACTGGAAAATTAATGAAACAATAAAGATTATCTTTTGTAATCTGCTTAACTTGGCTGTAATAATACTTTGACAGCTGTTTTTTTTCTTGCAAATTGGCAAAATACATGTAATTGACATCAACATATATCTATGCCTCTGGCTGAATTGTAGTACGTAAGGATAATGCTTTGATAATATACATACACCAAATGACAACCAGCCCTGTCTGTACCTGTGTGAAATCTTGGTATAAATCTTTCGGGAGTATGTGAACTGTCTGATATCGCAATCTGAGGCGGACTAATGGAAGATCACCCTTGCTCTCCTTTCCTGTTTTGCCGACAGTTCCAGAACTTGCAGTGAACCACTTCTCAACAAACTGTCGGCCATTTATTTCTTCTACGGGTATATTAATATATCCTGCAATAATTCAGAAAATAATTTTCCTTAAGATACCCTGATAACACGACTCGATTCATTCTTACATATGAAACTATACATTTCATCCCCCCCCCCCCATCTCTTTCAAAATTTATATCAAGCAGTTTTTAAATAAACTGATATTTGATTTTATTAAATCTTTTGAACTTGTGACTATATAATTCAAAACAACATGAACACTATCATTTTCTTGTCAATTTCACCTGCCAGTGTTTTTTTTGTACCAGATAACCCTAGATGATTAATCAGAGAGATCTGTATTCTGACAACAGATATCTCCTCTGGCCCTGTTATAGCTAGGCTGCTTTATCATACCTATTTTAGTATTTTTGTCCTTTTTCTTCTTCTTTAGGTCTGCCTCTCTGTATAAATTTACAGTCACTATTTGCACTGGGTCCAAATTACTGACAAAGAAAAATTTTCATTAATTTTTTTTTCTAACACAATTTGAATTTATGGCTGCCAATAATAAGCATTTGCTCAGGTGACGGCAAAATATTTCATGACGAAGTAAAGTGTCTGCAATATTCCCTTACTTGAATTCAAAATGTTCACCCCAGAACAGCATGTCTGACTTTGTCTTGCTGGATGTGCGTGCATATAGAGTCTGATCAAGGCATATCTCACAATAATATCTGCAGAATTAAAGAAAACAAAAATTCAACTGAAAGCATGGTGAAAAATCATGTGAGCATTTTGATGGTGTATTACAAAGCATGTTTTAATTAAGGAGTAATGTAGTGCATAATATAAGCCATTTAATCAAGTTATGTATTCTTAATTTGAAGATGTGGATAAATTATACTGGCTTGTAATCTGTAACAACACCTTTGATTTTGTTCTCAGTTCTGTTATCTAAATGTTATGTTTCCCCTCTTCTCAACACAAGAAATCTAGGTACATTTAAAAACTCAGTCCAAAGCCAATCTCTCTCTCTCTCTCTCTCTCTCTCTCTCTCTCTCTTGCCCTTTCAAATCTTTGATTGCCCTTTATATCAGTTTTATAATGGTCTGCCATACATCATATATATGTTTCAATAGGTCAACGGGTTTTTTCAAGTACCATCAGCTTCTTTGGGTTTCCTGTCTACACTGACGGTAAACATGTTAGAAACATCCCTCTCTTACTGAACCAGCTAAGCCCTCCGTAGCACAGTATGACTGTTGTTGATGAATAATTAACGTAAACAATGTTAGATAAAATACATGCTCAGGTGAACCCACTTCCTCTATAGACCGATCGAGTGACTCACTCTCCGTACATGACTTTTTTTCTCTCTCTCTCCCTTTAAATACCTATTGTTTCTGCCAGATATTTTAGGACAAGATAACAGTTAGACCCTAACAGATCAAACGAGTCATGATTTCTGAGCTCTGGTTGTCATCTCAAAATGCCCCGCAGTAAGCCCTAACCTCTATAGCTAAATTGCGAGAGAGGGCGTAATTGTTATGATAAATTTTAAAAGGTTTCTGTGTCTCAACATCAACAAAGCCATAGGAAGGTTTTTAAGCCGTTAAATACATATATCCTCCATAATCTTTGACGGCTCAACTTTCTGAGAGGAAATTGTACCAGGTGCCTCACAAACTCATTAATCCAATAGTTTTATTTTGGTATCACCATCTTTTTTTTCCCCTTCAAAGTCTTCCTCCACACAGCATAATCATAGATCAACGCGTTTCCTTTTTCCCCCTTAAATGTTGCCTGTTCATATCCATTTTCATCTCCATCATCTTATTACAATCTTAAATTCGGCTTTAAATTATCTCTTTAGGAGTTCATATTAACATATCAGGTATCAATCTTCCACCGGTACATATTAACAAAATGAATACATCAAAAAAACATTTCCTGCTTTATACAACGAACATTTGGGGTCAGCCATTAGAATGACTTTGTGACACTGTGTAAATGAAAAATACGTGAACTTACCGTTTTTTACATGGTACATTTTTGGCCTCCTTAATCCACAGCTTTAGTGAATTGTCCGTCCTCCGCATATTCTCTTGATTTGGCTGAACTGTTTTTCTCAAACTGTAAAACACCATCATAATTTTACTCCATCAAATGAAAGCATATAGCTACCACTCGGTCAAAAGTTGTACATTTGATTCAACTTTAAGACACACGGATACTGTCCAAACTCCAAATGAAACACGGAGGAGGCTTTTTATATAATTGCCGTGAATGAATCAAAGGATGTTTTTGAGGTGTCCTAAATGTTCTGAAGGAACTGATTAATGACAGGAGTGCTATTGCGCGATATGAATTAATTGAACTTCCAACATTATCATAATAATAGTGTCAGTAGGTTCCACTTGACAGCCGGGCTAGCTTAATCCATTAAAGGTTGTAAACTCGCTAATGGAAATGGGAAACATTTTCATTCTTGTTTGTAAGTTCCAGTAATGGGATTAATTGATTTCTAAAACATTGATAAGGAGGAATGGATTTTTATGGCTACAAGTGGTATATATGGTTAAAATGTCAATAAAAGCATGAAATGATTTTACTAGAGTGAATCATTTGAGTGTATGTAATTATGACCTTGAAAGGGTCTTGAATTTCGCACCATGAGCAATAATATACGCTGTACACGAGTAAGGTTACCTACATCCCACAAGGTGACCTTTATCAAAAATAGCGATCGCCATGAAAACTGCACGATGCCAATTAGGTGTCACCTTTGAAATATTTTTTATCAGATTAATTCAAATTCCTTTCCCGCACAACCCTATCATATTCCCTTTATCCAATATTGGCATAGTTCAAACCTACACCATATCATATAATTTGAGACAATGTGTCACCCCCCCCCCCCCCCCATCATCAATATACAACATGCAAAATAAAAATTCTCTTACCTTCCAAGCCATTTCTGTCTTTCCTCGGATGTCCGACAGGAAATATATTTGCTTCCATGACTGGTGGCCACTTGGAAACAGTGCTCCTTGCCCAGAACACTGTTGTGTAGGGGCTTCACATCTATGTCCTGGGAAGTCAGGTCGATAGAATGCATGGTCACTGAACTGGTCAGCAGAGATTCATGGGATCTCGAGGAACGAATCCGCGAATTAATGATGTTCCTGAAAGGATATACAAGCACGTCAAAAATAATGTCCACCCTCTCCCTCCAGTTCTCGCTGTTTCGCTCCCGCCAAGAGTCGGGATTGGGGCTGCTATTTGCGGGAACACTCAAAAATCGCTGAAAAATGGCCATGCTTGACTCTGGCCTTCTGTTATCATATAGTCAATTAAGATTAACTTCGGCAAAAATCAATAACAAAAACACAGGCAATATGGGAAAATCTGATTCCAATGTTTGAACATGGATGTTTACACAGTAATCCACAGTTGTTCTCTCCAAGAATATTCATGCAAGATCCTTGTAACCATCAGAAAACTCATTCACTAGCGGTTTTCCCCAGCATGCAAAATCAATAACTATGTTGCATGTTCCACATCATTGTCTTTTTTTTTGTTTTCAGTTTCTTTAGATTTTTTTCGAGCTCTAACTGCATGTAGCCAATAAGATCAAGAGATTTTTCAACTAACGATTGAACGGAGTCATTAGCACAACTGTTTACCCATGTGACTTTGCATATTAGTAGGTACGGTGTAGGTGTGCCGGAGAATACAGCTAATTACCATCAATATTTAATAACGGGGAAAGGTGAACACTGAGCTAGTGACACTGTGAACAAGAGGCTTGCTTTCATTCAATTCCACCTAACAAGGTCCATCTTTTCCCAGGCCGTTAATCCCCCTTGTTTTTATGATGCTGGCGGCAGACTTATCTAGCTTTTCCCACTGATACAGATAAAAAAAAAACTTTTTTTTTCATCTGGCAATAAATTCAATCCATCCTTTCCTCTGATTAAGACACTTGATGTAACACAATACAAGACTAGAACTGGTGCGAAATAATAAACATTGGATCATCAGGGCAGGAGGAAATATCCGAGCACTTTCAACGAGATTTCAAATAAAGTTATGTATCCCGACCTTTTAACCATACATAATAATCATGGCCAGAATGAAACTGAAAATCATTCAAATCACAGGAAAAAGAGTGCAGGAGACTATGATCTTCCTCAATTAAAAATGTACCAACGAGAGCTATCTCAACTGAATGCTAATACATGTACTAGGAACACTACGACACACACTTCACTTCCATGTAAATACGCTCACACTAACACAAAAAAAATCATGTGTGAATTAAGAGTAAAAGAATGACTTAGAAATCAGTGTTCAGCATGGCAGAAATCCAGCTTACATTATACGCCATAGACTCTCCCATTGTGAATCAGACAGACAAAAGTTCCCTAAAGCCATGAAAGCAGTTACGAGATTCGCTTGGAGAATATTTCACAAATCGGTCTGGACTGCGATGGAACGTCCAATCTACACTAAGCACGAACTAGTGATAGAAGACAGGACTAGATGAGTCAGTTTGATCTCTTTTATTTTTGGCCTACGTTATTGGGATCAGTGACCAGACAGTACGGATAACACATCCATTATTCACAGGACAAAATATAAAAAAATGCGGAACACACAAATCACAATCGTGGTGTAGAGCTCTCAATATGTATCTCCTCTCAGCTCAAATTCCATACGAACACCTCGAAGAAACGAAACAAATCTCGATAGTTTAAAATCCGAAACCTGATCTCAATGTCATATCTTAGATAAATTTACACAGCAGTATGTCCTTCATACAAAGTGTCTCATATATTAGACACCGCACCATATGACTACAGATAAATTTTGATAAATTCATAAACCAATTAAGATGTATTATACTGAGAGTTACTGTACATGAAAACCGTAACTGTCCACAAACAGGAAAACCATTAAAGACTGAATTAAAAATCCATCATCATTATGACACACAAAATGAAGGGGAAACAGAATGGTTCTACACACAAGATCCGAAGTAAACTATATGATCTTGCAACACACATCTGCTCTTCTCCCTCAAAACCTTGTATTTTCTAGTCATTGCACACTCTGTCATTCAGAGCTTTTATGTTTTTGGCATAAAATATCGTAGCCAGGCCAAGAATATGGCAGATTCATGACATGTTCACAAAGAAAAGAATCCACTAAGACTTAGGTACGCTTATTAATGGAAGTCAGGTTTTGTCATTACTCGGGGCACATTTTCTCACATTATTCACTGAGTGAGACAATCATGGCCATGGATATTAATCAACATGTGAAACATCTAGTTTTTCAAAAAACTTCTTCAAAAATTATCAACATAAGTGCAAAAAACAATTAGGAAATTCCTGTAATTACCATATAACAGCTGATGGATCTTAGAGAAATCATTTTGTATCAAATTGCAAATTTATCTGCTAAAAACCTAATGATGAAAAAAGAGTGAAAAATTGCTTTAAAAATGAAAATAGCTCTTACCGTTTAAGAAACTCTGTGTAGGCAAGAGAATTACAAACATTCATTGTACATAAATACTGGTATAATAATTTCCAAACATTGTTGTAATCAACTGTCAAAGCAAGTCAACAATCAACATATAGTGGTCAAAGTTTTCCTTCGGAAGCTGACTGCTCTATATTTATTCAACAAACTGCATCCTGAATTAAGGTCCTTTGGTTATGTAAGATGGACAATTCACTCCACACCACTGAATGACAACCTAATCTGCTTATGTACATTATAATACTCTAATCCTGTAGGACCACCATGAAGTATTTAATACACAAAATAAAGAAAATATGTAACCGCCATTATAGAAAGTTTGGCCCCCTGGTGCATCGCTAGTACTGTGTTTACTGGACCGTGAAGAAGAGCCCCGCCAGAAAGACCACGATTTCACGGCTCAAATATACCTTACAGACAAAGTTTGACATATGAACTCAATACAGCATGACTAAGATGACAACAAATTAAGTAAACAATGTAGCAAATCAATAAAATTACTCCTGAAATATGTATTCATTTACTTAAAGCTGTTTCAATATTTTTTTAGATTAATGAGAAAGATAATTAAAGTCTTGATTTGTTTTCACTCTTTTTCCATAAAATAAGTTAAAATTGACATAGGTATTTAAAGGCTTAATAGATCGATGTAACTTTAATCGCATTTTCTGTGTTATTAGTCATTTATTTTTTTGTGTGATCAATTCATTTTTAAATCTCCTGTGTACCGGGCTGACACGATGACCTAATTAGAAAAGCATCTCTCAATCTATAGGACCACTCACTGCTTTGATGTACTCTGTGTATGTATAAACACATGATTATATGTACTAAACAATTCAAGCACAAGTACCTGATAAAAAGTTTGTAAAGGGCACTTTCTAAGTAGAAACCTACTTTCTCACAAATAAATGAAATGTTAAGCTTGAAAAAAAAAGCATGCTTCAAGAACAATTGTAATTATCCCTACCTCCACATTATTTTGTCCTTAAAAATCTCCAAAGATTCACTGCCAGCAGTGAGAAAAGAAAATCACACAATGTTACACATTTTCACTGTCTGGAAAAAAAAATGAAGGCATCCTATTCTTAAGTTCAATGGCTTTCTTGGGATGTTGCCTGCCTTGCCTTTGAGGAATAATAATGACTATATAGCTACATCCCACAATGAGAGAGAGAGAGAGACTAAGCATCCTGTCCAGAAATAAACACAGTGGATGTGTGTTTACACCTGCCCTTCAATAGAGTAAATCATCTCTTCCAAGGTGCCAGCCCCATCCTAATTGTGGCTACATTACAAGATGCAGACTTTGCTGAGATCAGAACATTTTTTTATGATAGTAAATGCAGAAGTATCTCTTTTTTTTACTTTCTTTTCTTGCGAGTAAGGTGGAAGCAATAAGTTGCATCATTATGTCAGAGGGAATCTGTATTTATATACAGGCAGAAGAGGGAACATCTGTCTGAAATGGAGCTTCCGCCAAAGAACTTGGGAGAAAAAAAAGTATGAGATGACAGAGAAAGAAAACTGAACCCTCCCCTTCCCCCTCCCAACCACCTGTCTGACATTGCATAGTGTGATACACAGCCTCATCCAATCAGAACCCACTGTCAATTCAAAAGCTAGTAACCCTTCACAATAAAAAATTGTAAATAATGAACAATAACTGCCATCAAATCTCAAATTTTCTTACTTGTTTTTCCTTTTCCTCACTAGAGTGTCCATTTTTTCTGCTAAGCTCTTACGACGGTTGGTCATGATTATAGAAAAATGACTGATCAACCTATTAACACCTGAGCACACCTGCCCTTCCTCTATACCTCCAGCTACCTGGCGCTTTACCTTCCATCTGACCACTCATTCACTAACTACACCTGACAAGCTCGGCCCAGCTGTAATGGCCTTGACACCTTTTAAACTTTGTCAATAAATAAGGCTGCCGTTTATAATAGTGTGCTGCAGAATTATGTAGCCCCCATTGTACAATATGTCAGTTCTTTCATTGTGTCATTTCTTAGGGCAGTATTTCAGCAATGTAATTAATGACCATTGGGGCATTCTAACAAATTAACACTTCCAGGTATCCCTAAAATAACACATGTTAAGCTTTCAATTAACTTTCTAAACAGAACTAGAAAAGTTGTTGATACAAACTGGTTAGGTTCACTTAGTGACCACAGAAATACACAGAGCTTAGACTACCAAACTATGGGAAAATACAGGTATTTTTACATCTATCGGAGTCAATCGAGTAGTTGTATACATTGACTGTAATGTATATCAAAACATCTTGTTATTTTTCTCTAAACTGTTTGAATATGGCCATTTGAAAAGTTTAAATTGGAAAGGGAAGCAATAATAATTAAATTAAAATGGGCAAAATACCAATAAAATATCACAGACAATTTTAAAATTAGGAGAAAATCTCAATTTCTCTGCAATGAGCATTCTGAGCAACTGAATTTAAAAGATATGACTAGAAAATAAAGTTTTCCTTGAAAAAAAAAATGTTTATCAACACATACATTTCGTTGTATATCAATACATACCTTACTACACTCTTAAAGGAGGAATTTGGCATGGCTTCTTTAGAACAGTTCAAAAATATAATGTCTTTTGTTCCTCTATTAAAGTCACCCCAAAAATTAGGAGTATATCAAAACAATGATGGCTCCCTTCATGCTGTCATCCTTTACAAAATATGTTACGACACACCGAGAGGAAGAGAATTTATATGCGAGCAGAGACAAACAGGAATTAACAGATAGTGCACGATGATGATGAGCTAAGCGGCAATCACATGGAAAATATGTATCAATAATGTGCACTGAAACTCGCTTAACACTTAAGTGGTTCACACCGAGAAGAACAGTGACGCCTTTCTGAAGTACTAAAGGCCAAACAAGGAGAAAATGGTACTATTGGGCAATACATGCATCGGAAATCAGAAAAAGGTCATGAAATGATGACACTAAACAGAGATTGGAAGTAGGAAATGATGATCGACACTTTCAGTTCTTAACACACAAAAACCTCAACTTAACCGAGAAAAGAACGTAATTTACCACATTTGTTTACTCACCCCTGATAAAACAAACCCTGTTTACGAGCATTCGTTCAGTTAGGAAATCCAGAGTTCTCTATAAAGCATGCGTAGCAATTACATGCATGTATGATGCACTTTTTACAATGACACACTTAAAACGAAACCAAGAGGAATGAAAAATTAGAAAAAGCATGGGCATAAATACCATGTTTGTTGATTTTCTGCAGTTACAATGGTACATTTACACACGCTAAAAATATATACATTATATTTACATATTCTTATGAAGCTTACTATAAGTATTAAGGTTTTTAAAGTCTGAAAATGGGAAAAAATTATGAATATTATGTAATATCATCCTTTTTTTAGTAATTAATATATTCATCTAATCTCTAGCTAACACTTATTGTATGAAGTACCATGCAGCACCAATTGTAATTTATAAAACCCAGTCGGAACTCTCTCAACATTTCATCCTGATCTTATTCAGTCAAAATATGATTTTTTGTAGAATAATGGGGGTTGACCAATTAAGTTAGTAGAAATTTTATTATTTTATGAGCTATATATGATGATCATGTCTAAATTAGTTAGCATGCAACATAACTAAAGCCAGCCAAACTAAACTTGAAAAGCTAGTCCATTTGTGCAACCAAGGAGGCAAAAATAAGCTACTCACAAACTACTTTTCTGTTCAGAAAGTTCGCTTTGGCTGTCAACATTAATTTCCCGATTGCGTTTGCGACTTAAACGTCCCAGACTCATGGTTCTCTTCAACGAATTGACGAAGGTGTTGCTATATAAATACAAAATCAACGTGCATCAAAATAAAAACATTAAGCACAGAGTATATTAAAAAAAAAAAAACAACAACAATAATGGATAATGAAGCAACAAGCATTACGGTACAGAAAGAAAAAAAACGGATCCCCAAACAGAAGCACAAGTAAATCCGAGAGTATAAACTACACTAACAGTTTGTGAGTGTCTGTCGTAATAATAAGCAAAATAATGTGTATACAGTATAGCATAAAGGAAAAACAAAAATCTGCACAACAAAAAACCACAAAATAACTTAGTGTGATAAACGTCTTACTCCATGATTGCAGCAAGTATTACAACAAAGCCACCACCATCAACCAACTTTTGTGCCCAGTATGTTAAATGTTTGTGCATGAAATATAGGTGCATGAGGTCATTTCACCAGTCCGGAAACTTTTCAAGTGGCTCTACATTCTCCTAACAAGTAGCTGCTTTGTATAAGGGAGTACAATAGCGGAGGTATCCCTTGATAATTGTTGACCTTCACTTGGTATTAGTGAAAGGCGTTGCTCAAGTTGCATTATTTTAGAAGAGACTATATACTGTTTTGACCAAAAAGGATCATGACTTTTCATGACTTTGGGTTTTAGTTATTTTTATTTATAACATTACCACACTCATGCAATCAGAAATTGCTACATATTTATAAGAATTAGGCATATCCAAGTATTAGTTGACAGAACCAAAACAATACAGCCATTTAGACTGTCCAAGTCTCGATGACCCATCGATGTGTATGCAACACAATGGTTATTTGTGTATGCATAACGAGAAGACAAATTTATTGGACAGAGCAAGGTAACGAGACATGATTATTATATCAGAAACATGACAAGGCAAAAACATGAGGGGGCCGGGGCACACCAGAGTCAGGATGACCTAGCACCAACCACTGCAGGGACAAAGTACCTGCAGAGTGTCATTAACATCAATACACTGTCTGATTCATAGCAGACATGTAGAACTTATACACTACAGCAGAAATGTAACTATAAACTGATCTTTATCATATGTAAGTAATGGCTGAACAGGTGGTGTAGATCAAAAATACACTACATCTCTATAAACCAAATACTTGAAAGTACTTGCATGTAATATCAAGCTGATCAAGGTATATTGACAAAATATGGCCAGGCATGATGATAAACCATTGATCTGCAAAGATCTGAGAGATTAAATACTCTCCCCATAATGGGCATGATTAAGGTAAGAGTATAGGGATACAAGTCAGTATCAGGAACAGTTAAAAGGTCCCCTAGATCTCGACTAATGGCCCATCAATTTAGTTCAGATTGGTGGTCAAGATTAAAATCAATTCTGTATTATACGGCAAATCGGTCATTACTGGCCATCTCTGATTTACAAACTGGTAAATGATCATGCAGCCCTGACCAAGTATTCCCATACTCTCTCCATCTCCTATTTCTTCTTCTATTTCCAGCAACAGAAACATGTCTCCGATTTCATTTTCATTGCATCAATGAAACAAGTACACCTCTGTTCTGTCTCCAATAATAAACCTAAGGAGGTTGGTCAAGTACAATTGGTGTGGGTGTCAAGGGGTCCTTTTCTCCTCAGCCAGGCAGTGACACTGACAGATGTACAAATAGCCTCTTACCTAGGTTAGACTGTGTGTCCATTTGCCAGGTAATTGTGGACCGATTTGTGCACTTCACCAAATCTCCACCGGACTTGTGTCTCCACCTTTGAAGCAGAAACTTTGCACAAATCTAGCGGCCATCAACAGAAAATATGACTATCTGAATGGGGTCTCAATTCACTGTGATACATAAAAGAGGAAGATTCTTGTCCCCGCTTAAAGAATAAATCTGTCAGGTCATCCCTCGAAAGATATGAGATATGTGTACACAACAACACTTAGAATAAGGCCTTTATTTCAAGTCTTTGTAATCAGGAACAAATAAAGCTATTCTATAATAGCTGTTTTTAAAAACATTGGATATATGCACAAAACAACACCCACTTCTATAATTGAGGCACTTCTGAAGTTTTGGTATACATGGAGTAATTTGGAGTTGCGTGTTGGGTACCGATGTTTCCAACTTCCCTTTTGGCAGTTACTTCTTTTTACCCCCACAATATAAAACATGTTAAACAGCTTAAAAGATATGGTAGAAAAGGGATGCAGCTGCAGTGGTGACATAACTTGAATTATCCAGAAGGAAACTTTTGCCTATACATGTACAAAACTTTTTTTAAAAAGGGACATACCATACACATGCATTATTTTCAGGTTTAATTTTTCTGTTTTTTTAATGCCAACAATGATTAACTTGGTCGTTTTTAATCATTCACCAAAATTTGAATCCATTACTCAAAATACAAGAAAGATACAAGGTTTCGCATTAAAATCCGGATAAAAAGAAATCATTATCTGAGTTTAGATTCTGTTCAAATGATAAACTAACATCAAACAGAAGCTGAGGTGGAGAAAGTCAGCGAACTCTTGGCCTGATGTAAGAGAAACTGGAACTATCTGTAAACCTCAACCCCAGATTGATAAACAAAACTTCTGACTGAAACTAACCCCTGCCCCCTTGATTTGTGCCCTGTTAAGAGATTTCGCTGTATACAATACAGTAATAAAGCCTGTCAAACCAAAGGATATTT
This sequence comes from Magallana angulata, assembly GCF_025612915.1. Classification (NCBI taxonomy): domain Eukaryota; kingdom Metazoa; phylum Mollusca; class Bivalvia; order Ostreida; family Ostreidae; genus Magallana; species Magallana angulata. The sequence continues at coordinate 42,429,171 of NC_069117.1, forward strand.
CATTACTCTCCGATTTCTGTCTGCCAGAAACACATGGTACAGACTACATTGCAGGGCCAATCAATCAAAGAACTCCGGAGTTTGATACAAAACACCTTTTATTCAATGGTACAATTAAAAATGTAGGCCCAGAGATCAAAAAACTCTCCACATGAGTTCTCTTTAGAGAGGACTTCTTGCCAAAACAGTTTCCTTTGTGTGGTGATTAATATGTCAGTTCTCTCAAACCCTTTCATCCTGCTTTTTTTTTTGTAGCTCGATTGGTCCACAAAAACGTTCTTACTGTTTATATTCAGACTTTTACCTTTCTTACTTCTTTATGACAGTACACCACGGGGGATTAATGAATGCAACGGTATAAAAGTTTCTTTTTATATCAAGTGTGGGCAGGGTTCCAAACAGAGGAAAGAAACAAGCGGGACATGAATATATGTTTGAGTGACAAACTTGATGTTAATTTGTGCTCTAGCTGTTGCTTTATAACGATTGCACAAGGAAATGAAAAACTATAACTATACATGTTAATCCGTGCTCCACATCTCATTCCAATATAGAGCAAAATATGGTAATTTAAGGCGGAAGTATTGTTCTAATGAATGTATAGGAAACACCAGGCAAGTTTTGAAATTGAAACTTTCCATAAGCTTGATAGCAAATTGAAAACATGCAAGGATAAAAGTAGAAGGAAATTGCCTAGGTCAGGAAGTTAGCCAATGCTAGGGCTTGTGAGTAATCAGTGGTTTCACAATATTTGTCAAACTTGTGTCAATACAGAACCCAAGTAAATGGAATCCTGAGGCAACATGCAAATAATCTCTGTGTTCACAGGTATCAAATCCAGAGGGCAGCATTCCAGCGATGTCCAGCGTACATTGCACCTGAGGTACCTAAAGTTTCATGGGGGAGGGGGGGGGGGGGTAAAAAAAATCCCCCCTCCTAATTTACAAAAACTCTCTCATTATACAAATATGGCATGCTTTATCAGCTGTTTTGCAAAAATCATACCCTGACATTCCAGAGATGTCGAAAGTACATTGCAACTGAGGTCCCTAAAGTTCAATGGGGGGGGGGGGGTGTTAAAATCCTATTTTACAATGATAGAATGCTCATTATAAAAAGAAAATACACCATATTATGTTTCAGAAAAAAAAATCATATTACAGCAACACTCTTCCAGAGGTGCCCAGGGTATATTGCACCTGAGGTTCCTCATAAATGTTTTAAAAAAAGGGGGGATGTTAAAATCACCCCTGTCCTGATGTACAAAAAAGCTGCTCACTTTTTACAAATACCGGTATTACAGGCATTATCAGCTGCTTCATAAAAACATTCCAGAGGTGCCCAGGGTACATAGCATATGGTCATGTTTAAAGGACTAAAACCCCCCCCCCCCCCACCTCTCCCCCCCCCCCCCCCCCCCCCCCCAAATCACTGTCCAGCATACTAAGTATAGCAAAACTGTCTTATTACGCAAATCATAGCAGGCTTAATAGCTGTTTTACATCACTTATTCATAAAAATTAAAGGCAATGATGAATCATACCGCATGTAATGGAATCTAACTCTGTGAAAGAGAGAGAGACAGAGACTAGATCTGTAAAGTCAATTACTATTTCATATCATCAAATCATGCATCTGTTGCAAGGTTTCCCCTTAAGCTGATGCATCAGTAATTGGCCAAGGTCTAGAAAGCTCTCTCTCTCTCTCTCATGAGCTATGCAAATTGAGTTTCCCAAGGCTTCAACTGTTAGCATGCACCATATTGTACTGAACATAATTCCTCCTCAACAATGGCTTCAATATTTAATTATCTCTGAATAAATTAAGTCAACAACGCTCCTCTCCAAATAAAGGAATTCCACATCAACCCAGTGCATGTCTATGCGTAATCCTTTTCAGAGAAGCTCAGCTAGCATATATCCACAATACTTATATATGGATGTCTTTCTTTTGATGGATTCAAGCATGTATACTTATACTTTACATAGTACTTATTTAGCATGATCGAATCATCAAACATTCCTTCAATCTCTAGATAAAATCCAAAAAAAAATTCGATATCAAATTCCAACACCCCCCTTTCCCTCCTTGATTCATGCATAATAAACTCCCATTATCAGATTTATCACTTTTCCAGCCTGTCCTAATCTCCTTATCCCTCCAAGCTATAATTAGACTGATAAGCAGGGCTTGAGATGGTGCAGGGAGAACTATTGTTTTCCATGGCACATGGCATTGATTTTTTTTCCCTATCCATGAACTTCCAATTGGCGGTTCTTTTACACCGCCACATGCTACTGTGTCTTTAATCAATGACATTCCATTATCAATGTCCAACATGTTTCTCAGTTGTTAGAGGTTTTTTTTTTTAAGTTCAACAGTTCCACTATTTCAAAGAAATTAAGATATGCAGCTATAGTTGTGTGTGTGAGTAAGATACACAGATAAACAGAATATTTAGCATTGCCAATATCTGGCCTCAACAAGTGTATATATAAATATGTACACACAACCACTGTTTAAAAAGATTCTGCATGCAAGAAGCCTTACCTCACACTTGTCCTTTTGACCCATGGTCAGTGGTACTGATGAGCTAGTCTCTATGTAAAAATACTACTCAAGTCTTTTGTGAATAAAGCTCAAGGGAAAAAAGACACTGTACTGTTGAACTCAATACTCAATCAATATAAAACACTTCCCTTAGCATTCTCAAACTGGTTCAGTCCACCAATTGAAATCAATTTGATGGCTCAGTCTATTACTTACTATAGAGGGGTTGAAGGGTTATGCTATTTTTTTATGCATTCTCCCCCCACTATCAGCAAGTTGAGAATTCTCTACAAGCGGTTTCACACAGATTAACTTTCTGAACGGATTAGAAGAAACCAGCATTCGGAGAAATTAACTTATGATTATGGCAGCGATAAATGATTAACGAGAAGATAAACACATTAATTCATTTTTTGTGTATCAATTTAAATAATCCTCTCCAGTTAATCTGGAAAATATGCCAAACTTGAAGATAAATGATTAACGAGAAGACAAACACATTAATTCATTTTTTGTGTATCAATTTAAATAATCCTCTCCAGTTAATCTGGAAAATATGCCAAACATGAAAGCTGTTAAGTTCTAGCTGTGTACCCAAACTGATTGCAAAGACAAAGGTCGATTCTACGTGACCAGGAGAATATTTTGACTTGGAAATTTTGAATTGCGATCAATATAATATGGCCTTTACATATCTCTTTAAATCTGAATTTTTTTAGAAACTTAAACAGTTATTGCATGATTCCAACTTAAATTCATCCTGAAAACAGCCTATTAAAATATTCCTTTAGTGATATTTCATTTCATGAAGAAGTATGTACCGGTAAATACCACACTGTCAGGCACCTTAAGTATAAATTCTCTCTCTCTCTCTCCTGTTTTTTGGGGGCCCACACTCCTAATGATATAATAAAATTGCAAGACCTTTTTTTTTTCGTCCACTAAGAATAGGACCCCCCTCTTCCCCCCCCCCCCCCCCCCAAAAAAAAGAATAAAAATCTAATTTTGATGTTTTATAAATTTTTCTAGCAATCTTTACATGATATCTTGAGTCCACTGACATAGGCACCTTAACTTATGGCTATACTCTTTTCTATTCACTTTGAGCATCAAGGAGCACCAATGTACATATATGCTAAGGACTAATTAGTACTCTAATTTTCTGTACCTTAAACTTACTGCCACCACCACCCCTTTTTCAAACAAAAATTTTTGTTATTTAAAACCCAAAAAACTTGGAGCATAAAGTTTTTGATTACTGATTACTGGTTGGTGTTTAACTTCAGGGTTTAAATTATATAGTCATACAAAATATATATCAGACAATTTAGAGGTCCACCCATTTACATAAACAACTCATCTATATGCATGCACGGATCTAGAGAGGGGGTTGGGCCCTCCCTTCTGAAAAATTCAAATTTATTGATTTCACACAAAAATTAAGGTTCCCTTGCACTGCCTCCCTCCCCCCCCCCATATTTTCTAGCTATTGAATAGATCAATATAAGTTTATAAGTGCACTTCTTACACTCCTTGTATATTATATAATATACAAAATTTGTTTAAAGTACGTCATTTTGTTTCGTAAATAGAAAGTTCATGGAGTGCAAAATTTAAAATAGGTTGAGCATCCTTCGGTAAAAGTATATATTTTTATGACACATATCTTAAAACAAAAAAGATGACGGTTGGACGGTAGGAAGTACATCTGTACTTCCTCTCAAACCTCGATCACCTCATCCATCAAGAGTGCATCAGTCCTCCTTTGTGACTTTGTCCATTTTATCGATTCAACAAAAGCAACTCTTGAAAACTTGTCACGAGATAATGACATCACAGTAATAGGTACTGATATATTTATTTATGAATTTTAATGGGTTTGGCTGCATGATCTTGAGTCATTATCTAAATTAAGAAAAAAATATACACATATGATGTAATATTATATAAATGGACACAAAATAATGTTGAATGAATTCGGCTCATTTAGTTTTGATATGATTGATTGATTGATTGATTGATTGATATGACTATTTTGGTTTTGTTCTTTCAGTTCGCATTATTTTTTTTTATGCTGAAAGTATTTGATAATCTAGCTATGTTGTAATTTGATGATCATTTCTGAAACAAACTACTTACCCAAAGTTTCTAAATATATATTTATTTCAGCTTAATAACAGATTTTAACCACTAAATCAAACAAGCTACATGAATAGTCATTGTAATGAAGAAGAATTCAAACAATTCTGCCGCAGAGGAGAAAAAAAAAAAAATCATCTACACTATCTGGCAGTGTCAGCTGTCACGATTCTCATCTTTACTACTGAAAATTAATTGACCACCTCCCCTAATGACCTCTTTCTAAACCTTTAGCGTATAAAAGTTGAAGTGGCCCTTGAAATGAAGATCATAGCAATTGTGTAGGAAAGAAAGACTCAGACACCAACGGAAACCCTCCGTTCAACGACAGAAACCTTTGTTCAGTGGCATGGACAAGAAAGCTAGACCATCAGCAGACGTTATAAGGCAGACCTGAAGGAGGTTTTTCCTAAAAACAGTTTGTATTTTTTTTATGATTGCCGTTAAAGTGGACGAAGATGCTTTAATCACCTTCTGCATCAGTGAACAGCTTACCGGTACATACAGCATTTTATATACATGCGCCGTATACACCAACACAAGTTGTTATCTGCCTAATTGTGTACCGATATCTAAAACAAACCCCTGGTCATCTGCATCATTTCAAAATGCTGGCGATGAAGCCAGAACCATCCAGTCATTTTTCAGGAAGAACATTCGTACTGAGCTTCCTCCAAGTGTCATGCTCTTAGACGGATGTTTTACAACAGTTTCTGGAACTCTGACAGGTTGTAGGTAAAGAGAGATAACTCTGCAACACTCTGTCTTTCCAACTACTTACGATTCATTGCTGTCCATCACGTGTGACGCTGACCTCTTCCGATTGTCCAGTTTGGTCACGCTTTTTGTTCTTTTCAGATTGCTGGATTTAAACCCCTTCTTCATAAAGAAGTTCTAAAAAATGAAATATTTTAAAAAAATGTTTTTTAATTTTTCGGAATTAATTTATCTAAATAATATATATTTTATGTCAGATATTAGCTTTCTTAACACATTTTTAATTACAGAAAAAGCAAAAATTCAAATATAAACATGTTGGCAGTTCGTCATGCAAGCAACATTTTACAGTCAGATTTCATGCTGCATAGGAATTTGCAGCTGAATCAGCTAACAGATAAATGAAACACATTGTTCCATGAACTGGCACTGAACTTATTGCTCCATCTAATTCAATTAACTTTATCAGCCTCAGGAAGAACCTGGCAGTGTCTAATGCTAGCTCCAAGAAGTGCATGAGGATCCCAGTGACACGTGTTAGGTGAATACACTAAGAATATAAACTATGCCTGATAATATTTTTTGCCTAAATAATTGTCAAGATCAACCCCCCAATCCCCCCCCCCCCATCCACCCCAAATTTTAATCCTATTGTTTTGAGCAAAATATAAAATTTCAAACATTGAATTAAATGACACAAAGGATCAGGAATTTCACCAATCTGCAATGTTTTGGGAACAAATCCCCCATGAAACTTTTCAAAAATTGGCAATATACTATTATATTTTCAGAATCCATGCCATTCTATGCTTTTGTACTTAATTTTTGACAAAAGAAACTCTTCCATAAACTACCGGTAATGCTTTATTCTAATAACCAGTTTTGCTCTTCATTTAGAAGTTCTGATAATTTGAATGGGGAGATGTCAAGGAGTGATGTGGATGACACTTACGGCGATCTTGGAGGGAGTGGAACTGGTGTCCATGGCGTCTGCACGGAGATCTATCGAGGATGAGGACACCAGCGGCTCACTTCCTCTTCTGTCCGACAGCTTCTCATAGGAAGTATCTATAAAAAAAAAAAACGTTGACCCATCAAACACCATTTTTTTTTTTTATAAATTGCTGTTGATAAAAGGGTGTATAGCATTCTCATAGGACGAATCTGTTGGGAAAAAAAACACTGACACCTTAAAAACTTTAATTCTTAAAGATATACAAATACATTACTTGTATACATGTACCTATATAACCCAAATGGAATTTAACATGGTCAAAGTTATCCACATAGATCACAATCCCGAATGTCTACTCTCTAGGAATAGAAACTTTAAAATAGATCTGTGTATAACTATTTTTTCCCACAAGGAAAATATTTTGATTTGTCCTGGATGAGGACTCCTCTCATCAGTTTGCGAGCGTATTCTAAGAAAATAATCTTACATCTTAGTTGATGGCCCTTGACTCTGATGACCCTTCACTCAATGAAAATTCTCACTGTGTATTCTAGATATCTAAGGAACATCCTAGTAAATGGATTTCCCTCAAATACATTTTAGAGAAATATCTCTGAGGAGCATAACTTTCTTGTCCAAATAAAAAATAAGAAAATTGGTTTCTACCCTTAAATTTTGACACGCAACTATGGTATGCTGAAATTGCATGGATTTTTTCATGATTCAGGCTATCTCAATGCAAACCCAGTTTATTGTGTACAAAAGGGTCATTGTGCCATAAAAGTACAATTCCATTTTCTTCAAAAATTCTTTAGTGGGGTATATTTCAACCATGCACTTACCGGTAATAAATGCAGGTTGAAATTCATCAACATTTATCAACAATGTATTTTACTTTTAACAATTTTTGGGGTGGGGGTGGGGGTATAAGGGTAGCAGTGGTGGGGGATTAGGGGTTGGAACAAAATCTATATATATAACAAGTTCTTAAAACCCACAAGTTATGCATGGGAATGTTGAGCTACTACTACAGGGTTGCCTGATCCTCTCATTATTCACAGGCTTTACCAATGGAATTCAATTCCTAATTGTCCAATTACAAACAGCATATTTAGTGGCAGCTAAGCTAGGGCAAGTGATAGGAGATATTCCTAAGGAGATATTCCTGTGAATATGCAGAGCAGATCAGGGGGAGATGGGACACTTTCTCCCAGGGTATGAGTCACCAACGTATAGATCAATACGACTTCCTGGCTATTTGTGTGGAGATACGGAGAGAAGACTCAATCCCAGCTTCCTCCCGATACCAATTCTACGATTAAACAAGTGGTTTGTCCCCACTGAAAAAAGGTTAATCCACAAATACGATCAAGTTTGTTTATACCTCTGGGTATCAAATGGTAATTAAGTTGAGTTTTCTTTTTTAGGAGGGAGGATAAAAGTGATCAATTGAAATCCTGATTTTTTCTTTTTTTTTTTTTTTCTTGCTCTATGAAAATTTGCTTACTGATGCATCAAGTCAGAAATACCAATGGATCTAGGTTTTTGTTATTCTACTGTGAACCATGCAATAATGATATACTTTAATTGACTGAATGACCACTGAGTTTCTGTCATATATCTCTAGTTGAGCATGCTTGATGTACATGCATACACTGTGTTTTCATTCCACATTCTGTTCTTCAAAGATTCACCCAGTTTAAAGTATAATTTAACTACAAGTACTTCATATCCAACAACTTTTTCACAATCTAAACTTGAAGTGTTTAAATTTTGAGAAAAGGACAAACAAACAGATGTCATAACAATCAAAATGTCAACTTCAGCAAACTTCATAATAATTTAAAACAATTCAGGTCTGCATAAGATATTGTTTTTTCTTATAAAAGAAACTTGATTTTTGGAAGTTATTAAAAATTGACACTGATAAGAACACTTAACCCCCCCCCCCCCCCACAAAAAAAAAAAACTTGGGGGTGTATAATACACATGCTTTTTTTTCAATGAAAATTTTTTAGGATTACTAACTTCAAAAATTCCCATTTAACAAGTTCCCACTCATACGGTAATAAACTGTACATTTATTTTAATTTGGATTGTTTAAAAGAGGATATGATGGATGCAATGTAGTTTTTCCTTAATATTCATTTCTATAAAAAGAAATTGCATGAGCTGATGTTTTAGTGGGATATTTAAGTGTATTGTACTGAATATGTAGAATCACGAAAAAAAAAAGGCGTGAACAGATTTCACTAATGCACTTATTGTAAAAGTCATATTTAAGATGACATCTTAGATATTTTAAAATAAGGAAGCAAGACAACTGGGAAACACTCAATTGAGCTGGTAATATTTACATCACTTAATCCCATTTAAACATTTTTCTTTTAATTTTGATTTTTTTCCTGGGATCGAAAGAGAAAATGTTATGTCCTGATAATTTTGTCATCAGTTCAACTTCTAGCTGATCTATTAAACTCATTATTTAGAAAAAAGGACAATTATGTACCAATAGACACAAAGTATATTGACTATGTGTTTCAAACTTTAATCTCCAGATGACTAACGCAACATATATTGATTTTTTCAAAAGTCACTGACATCTTAATTACATGAAATTAACTTTATTTGAAGCTACTTTCAGCATATTTACAGTCTTACCAGTATATTAATGAAAATTTAAAATATTATTCAAGGCTGTGTAAAACTGCATTACCACCTCCCCCCCCCCCCCCCAACAAAAAAAAATTTCCTTGCATATTTTGCTACCTATAGCTATATTGTCTAATTCTCAGGATAACATTAACATATTACCATTGTGTTGACAACTGGTATCTGTAGCACTCTGACTTGAAAACACAAGGGTATACATGTACCACATGGAAATACCTTAGGGTCCCTCACTGTAGGCCCCTGAATGATGAAACGCTTCTATACAAGGCCTACCTTGATTATAGCCAAAAGAGATATCCCCTATCCCTCGGTCCTCCATCACATCCTCTAAAGACCCAGTAACTTTAGTCTCATTCTCACTGTTTGTCTGTCTATCCTCATACTCATCCTGGCTATCTCGAGACAAATCCTCGCCATTGAATTTTTTGTATTTCCTCCCAAAAATTCTAAACTTTCGTTTTTTCTTATCTCCTTCAGAATTGCAGCAGCAGCACAAATATTCCATTTCACCCCCCTACTTTTCAGCAAAATGAGAAAAAATTTGACGACTGTCCTAATAAAGATATTTCTGATATGTTCAATGATGAGGTTGACCCTTTACGATTGATCACCATAGATCATATGGATTTGTCTCAAAAGAGCTTGCTAAATGCGACCACTTTCCCCGCAATGCTCAACAGAAGCAAACATCAGTCCATAACTTGTTCCACTAATAGTAGTAGCAAAAGTAGCACAATGCCAAATCATTGATCAAATGGAAAAATAAAATATCCATGGATAAAAGTGTGATTCACCAGCTATGAAGCTTCACGTAAAGAAAATAACAAGATTATTCGGTGGTAGTGCCCTGGCATATTACAAAGGAATAGAAAAGTGATCCAAGAGTAGCACATCTATTCATCATCTTTAATCCAACATAAAACTGGCGACAGAGCAATGCACCCGTTTTTTACGCTTTTTACGCTACACTGTCAAGTTTTTTTTTCTTTTCGGTGTGACGACAATCTCCTTTTTGTAAAAAGGTGCAGTGACCACGGATAGGTATTTTACAATCAGCTATTACCGGTAGATTGTAAATCCAAAATGACGCCCAAAAAAAAGTTCAAGGAGATATAAAACTATCAATAATGTGTGGGTTTTTTGTCGTTTTTAATGATAATCCTCAGTCAAAATTGCTCTTTTTTTTCCATCGATATTTCCCTCATTTACAGTTAAGACATCCTATTTATCAACAAATAGAGCTTCCACAACACATACACTGTATATGTAGTTTTATTTTAAGCCACAAATGACAAATTTACACTTTCCATGAGAATAAAAATTAATGAACTTATTTCCTCGTATCTCAACTCCCACTGAAAAATTCATTCACACACTGATCAATACAGACATACTACATGTATAGATCCCGAACAACGCAATATTTTAAACGATGTCACTCTCATACGAAGCGTTAATACGTAAACTTCCTTCAGGTGATTTCTCATCCTCATAGGAAAGTGTTATTTCATTTCCTGTATTTTTCCTCTCAATTCATTTACCCATTTAATCAGAAGATACAATGTTTACCCCAGTAATCACTCTGTGTTGAAGTGTTTAAAGCGAGCAGGATGAAAGTCAAATATTTACGAAAATCAATAGACACTAAGAGATAGGGATCTCTTTGAAATAAACAAAGAAATTTTAAAACTAGACTGGCATCAAAATGCGTATTTAATGAAAAATCAAAAGAATCTATGAAAAACACAGCAAGTCAACAATAGAATAGAGACATTCATCCAGATTATCCCTGTATTTTGTGTTATCTGTATAAATCTTAGGTTAAACCAACTGTTGCTTCATCCCAAAGCTTGTTCAATATAAATAGCTTTTCAATACGCTTTTAATCCCCAAACCCCATTCAATTATCTTTTCACATTCAGTTTTAGGGGTTTCTATAATCAATTATCATTTTTTCATAATTTGTTTTTTCTGACACACATTAAGATATCTCATTTTTTTTTTAAATACTTTCACAATTTTGTAAAGTTTGAAAATATTTTAAGTTCAAATTTTTAAATTCGATCAGAAAATGAAGAAAAATCTTAAAAAGATCGACAGGAATGGATAAAACAGATGTGAGCTTTTAGTCATCCCAGTACACAGCCATTGATTGTTAGAACAAGTTGTTGTCCTCATCCATCTGTTTGACGCTAATCAGTCGGAACTGTGCAGGTAACACAATGCCACGGAGACAAAATCAATTTCTAATTGGTGTTCAATTTCTGATAATTGAGGGGTTAATGGTCATTTTATTACACTAAAGCCAATAGAATGAAGTGAAGGGTTCAATGATCTAAGTCTATAATGGTTCAATTCAACCCCATGCTGCATTCATGTGAATTTTATTTCATTAACCAACGTACCTGAAATATGAGTAATTTCCCCTGGTGAATACAATAATACAATTAATTGACACCATCCTGGATCACTGATTTAAAAGTCAAAGAACTTTCATAGTCTACAAATTCTTTTGATGTTACGAGAGAGACACTTGCGCAAATAATGCCAACATATGTACCATACATGAAATGGTTATTAATAATTCAGTTTGAGAAATAAAAATGTGTTATAGAAACACATTTGACTACCCAGAATATTAATCCCTCTAAATGGATAAAAATATATATAGGACTTAAAAAATCATTCTATTATGTGACATTGGGATACTTTTAACAAAAGTATTTTGAAGTATTAACCTATAAATGAAAACAAAAATGTCTTTTTTTACCAAAGTATATCAGTTTTAAACCTTTATATGTTTGCAAAGTTTGAAGGGAAAAAAAAGCATTGCGTTTCACCTACCCCACAACTCCCTGAGAAAGCGTATAATCCACATGACCAGCTCCCGTGGTCACTCAAAGCACAAACAACACACTCCTGTCTGAGATAAAAGATATTTCTGTCCTCTGTTTCCCTGATATCACATCCGATCCATTATATAGAGATCTTCCAAGGATGATACACAAATGAATATAAATGATTCAGATCTGGCACTGCTCCTGATAGACTTTCATCTTTTTTTTCTTTTTCTTCCAGTTTCCTTTTTTTCTCTCTCTCCTGTGTCATTCATACACTTTTACCTTAGGTGAACTTGTACTAAAGAGACTGGCTTGTTCTGTTTGCTAAACCCCATTCGGATGACTGTACATTATTTTTCTACTCATTGTTCGATAAGATCTTTAACTTATTTACATTTCTGAAACAAATCTACCTTTTCTCCTACTCAATAAACAAAACCGTCAATACACAAGAAGAATAAGCTATGCGGGGTAAATCTGTCGGCTAATTGGATTATTGTCAAGATTAACCAAAAAAGTTTACGCCACTGTTTACAAAGGATTACAATGGGTAGGCGCCTTACTCCTTCACGCTAACTTATTTGACAAAGGAAAACAAAAACAAAAAGAAAAAAAAAGACCGAACAACTGTATCAAAAAATAGATTTGACTATGACCAATGCATGGTGTTGTTACCACAAGGTCTGGAGAATTCGAATAAGCTTTATAACGTATATGATGATAGGATCTTCAGAACATGCAGGTATAATCAAGAAGAGGAATCTGGAAAGGTTCGAGTGGTGTGGAGCTCATCCAGGCATGTAATTCCATGTCATTAAGGAGGTTCCTATCTCCTCCGTCCTGATACCATCTCCTCAATGTCTCCTCTTGGGGGAAGGGGATTTCCACATCCCTCAAAACCGATTATTTCTCCCTTTGGTGCTGGCCATCAATTGGACAAACTCAGCATGTTGGAACCTTTTTCGGAGTACTGGGTATATTTCAGTTTGTTACCTTTTTTATATAATCCATTCTGTAACAGTATCCTTTTAATAAAATATCAAACGTTTTGTCTACTTTGAAGAAAATGTCCTGTCACATACAAGCAAAAAACATGAACTTCCTTTGAGACAGAATGACAGACAGCAATCCTCTACAGGAAGCAAACTCAATCAAGTCACTGTCTCCAAAAGGTGCCGGTCTCCTCAAACTATGCCAGTCTTCATTTGCAAATCTTCAATTAACATTTGTTTTTCTTTCTCTTGTTGATGTTCCTTCAGCTTTTTAATTTACACCTTTGCTGACAAGCATCGACTATCAGGTGCAAAATATGACTTCTAGCCCATGGAAGAGTGTGTGTGGCACAATAAGTCTTCAAGAAACAAATTGAAGTCTATCTAGACGTAGGAGTGTTCAAACCAACCAGTGGCAGCTAGATGATGAATGGAAGACCCTTAGATCAATCAGGAAAGTATACTTATCCAATACAGGTGAAAAGTGCAAAAACATGAAAGGGGCCAGAGAAGGGGGGGAGGTCTTCAGAGATAAGACGACTGACATGGGTTTACTTTTACGTACATGTGCAGATTATCTTCATGATTCATGGGAAAACATTACACTTTACTCGTGAGGATACTCACACATTGGCCAGAGAATGCATGTTTATATATTCAGATAAAAGGAGACTTTCCCCTGACCCCCCCAGGGTTGCCCCATGCAATGATGTGCAGATGGTTGCAGCCAGATGTCCATTGATTAGACACAGGGATTGTTCTGATTGAAAAAACACATCTTTTCACTTGACCCTTCCTCTTTTTTCTGTTTGCTTCCATTATTATCTTATACATGACAATGCTCTTTCCAATTACGCATTCAAAATTTTTCAGTTTCAGAAAATTTGATGGGGAACGAGTTCTTCTTTTATTCTTTTTAAATACTGCATGGTTATATAATTTTGGAAAGGGGGACGGTGGGCGGAAAGTTGAAAGGGAAAATCATGTGAGAGCTTTGTTTGCTTGAAAAATCAAATAATTATTGATAGTGGCTCCATTTGTTTATTGTTTATCAAAATAGTTTTTTGAGGTTTATGGAAATCAAGCGATGTTAAAGAAAATACTACAGCACTGTATGAATGGACCCACTTAAAGACATTTTTTAGCCTTTTAGATATGCAGAAGCATCACAGAAAGTTTCTGGAGGTTTTGACAATGAACCCTCTTAGAGAGATTTTTTAGCTTTTTTAAAATGCAGCAAACATCATAGAAAGTTTTGACTACACTTTGTGAATGGACCCTCTTTAGAGACAGCTTGTAGACAGTTGTGGTGATCTATGAAGAGATTGATTGACAGTAAGCAGCAGCACCCCCCCCCCTCCCCCTCCCCCTCTCCCTCCACCAGATGCTCCCCGTCTGGTCAGAATCATGGTAGACCTATGATGTCCATCTGCTACTATCATTGCCTCTTGTTTTCCTTCAGTACATTAGAACCTCATTCAAAATAAACAGTAACAGCTTCTATAGACTTTAATGCACTATCCTAACTGTTTCCATAATTTATTCTCTCTATCTTTGAAATTGATCTTTGTTTCCTCTGCTAGTCTTGCTGTCACAATAAATTTTCTACTTCTTTAGCAGCTACTTCTAAAGTATTGTAAGATTTTCTCTTATCAGCAGCCAGTAATGTAACTTACATCTATTCAGCTACAGATACTAATTAGCATCTGATAAGAGGAACTATTATTCATTATCAGGGAACTATACTGCGTATCTTCAGTCATTTACCCCCCCCTCACTTCCCTGATCAGTAGTTCTCACTTACTTTCAATTACTCCGAGTGCAGTACTGTCTATCTTTACAGTATATTCTGGGTGTGAGTTAATATAAGCATAGAATGTGTCCAAATCATAAAAAAATGTAAGTCAAATGGTGTATAATTCTGGGAGGAGATCCCACTGATCACATTAAACACAATGTTGACATTTAAAAAAATGTCAAAATTCAATTCATAATTAAAATTCACCCCAAAATTTTCCCTCCCAAATCCTTAAGATTCTATGTATCAGTGAAAATTGTTTTAAAAAACACTGTGGCAGGGAATAGCTGGATAATTTGCATTATCATATCACAATATTTCATATTATAGAGCAATGAACTTCAGCATAAAAATAATCCAGTTGATATATGACTGTGCCAGATCCCCTGTGGGTTAACTATCCTTATAATCTTTTTTCAAATAAACTTGATTGCTGCATCTTCTAAGACGACTGAGGTATATGCTCTTAGCTATATAATGTTGATAATGACAGATGCTCGTATGCAAACATTCATGAATTTATGCGTCTTGTTAACATTGATGAATGATTCTTTGTTTTTAACATACCGGTACTAAATAACTACCACATAAAACTAAAAAAAAAATTATTATTGATAACGAATACATGCAATGAGAATTACATATTACGTGCAGTTTTATATACTGTAGATACCTTATAGTACCCAGGAACTTTAATCTTTTCCAGGATTCTGCGAATTTGAATATAATATCACAAGCACCAAATTTGTTACACCTTCATGTAGTTCACAAAAGGCAGCAAAATAAAATTTGCAAAATTTGCCTTTTGAGATTTATTCCTCACATTTAATAAGGAATCTACAGTACTAAAAAATCTTGAATCTTTTAAGAAATGAAGCATACACCTTTCAGCTGAATAAGGCAGCTATAGCTGAAACTTATTAAAGTTGGAAAAACAGATACATTAGATTAGGTTATGAGAGGGTAAGTATATTGCAGTTACATGGGAAATACCTACTCTTAAACCTTCGCAACATAGGTCTTCGTTTGGAGGCAGAGTCATAGAAGTCAGAACCATTTGACAGGTCTACAAAAGGAAGACAGAAGGAAAAACATAAAGGAGTGAATGACAAACTACAGACAAAAAAGACACACAAGTACACAGGCAGAGGGGAATACATGCATCACAGAAAAAAAAAAGACGTAGAGTTGCTTCCCTTTGTCTACAATAGATTTTTTTTTAAAAGCAACAAAAAGAAGATTTTAAGAAATCTAAAAAGATACTTACCTTTTCTATCAGTAACGTAATGTATAATTCTGCTCATTTTATCGTTTTCATTTCATAAGCAAACAGCTAAAATATATCACTAAAACTACTGCGGCTAAATAATACAAGCTTCGATCTAAATGTTCACAATGTGGACCTAGAAGCACCGACAGAGTTTTGCTTTGACAAGCAAAAACAGGAATACTTTGGTTAAAAGATAAAAGTCACTTAGTTCAGATACAATCTAAAAACACAAAGTAAAAAAAAGGAGAAGATGGAAATTAAGCAAGGGTCCAATTTCAAATCTATTATGTCACTGCAATGCTTGGGTACCCCATGTTAAGTTAATCACTTTCACTGCCTTCTCGCGTGTCTTAAAATCTCTTTATTCCTACGATTTATTTCAACATACATTGTCTTTATCTTTTTTTTTCTGTAGATTAATTTTTCTCCTTCAAGAAAACATTTGTTGCGTGCACTAAAACACAATGTGGTATTTTTCATTAAAAGTTAAATGGTATATATATATATATATATATATGAAGCCCCTTTCATTGTATTGCGAACTTATTCAATGTACACCAATTAGAATTTTTTTCTCATGATCGAATCGGAAACCTGACTCACTGTTCTCATGCTACATATGAAATTATTACGAGTTTAGGCGAATTTAAGTTTAAATATCTATTAATTACAAATTTCACTGCTTGTACACCTGAACGTGCAGGTGTTACATTATCACCGATGTGGACAGTCAAACAAAGATCGAATGACTGGGAATTTCAGCCTGTTTCTCCCCCATCTAGATTGATCTCTGATAATTATAATGCTTGAATTTCCCATACAGTTTTTACATGCATGGCTCTCTTTCACATATTTTCCCTTTACACAAATGGGGTACACCCCATTTTTTTTTATTCGGCACACCTTCAGAGTATTACCAGCATGTCTCATTTCTTTGAAAATTTTATTGCATTTGCATTCAATTAATTCATTAGGACCAAAACGCTGTTACCCGGCTATGTAATTATACAAATAAACTGCATACTTTATTGAGTTCTGCTTCAAACAAAAGCAAAATGTGAAAAAAAAATTCTTATATTCCCATATTCACTAAATTGTTTCTGACAAATGATAACAAGAAAAAAAATTCCATCCATAGGTGAGTCTGTAAGAAAGATTATCCGAGGTACAAGTCTTAATAAATCTTACATGTGCAGAAAAATCAATTTTATGTTTATCCCTTCAATTATTGTACAGAATTGTGAAGGCCGGGCCGCGCCCGCCCGCCAAGCCCTGATAATGTACCACCCCTACCTCCACCTCTACCCTGATTTAGTTATCTCTATCAGCACTGACAGCCCATATATCAAACAAATGACATAATTCCATTGTGCAAATTGTTCAGCTGTTGACCCTCCATTGCTGTGAAACAAAACCTTCCCAGCTTTCACCCTCATATCTAGGGTATGATATAATAATCATATTCATAATTCACTGTTAGTGACAATTATGAAATATTTTTGAAAGACCCACCTTGTCTGGCTGTCTTCATTTCTCAGGTTATATAATGACTTCACCTTTGTATTTAACGACTTACCTATTTTCTTTGCTTGCTATCATAAACCTCATTTCATTAAGGTGTGTATACTTTAAAACAAACCAATAAATCATTTTTACTCTGAGAGAGAAACTAAACCTTCAATACTTTTTATGTAGGTCGAACACACCTTGCAAAATTTACCTGCCACAGATTATAATCAAGACAGGTACAAAATAAATATGGCGCTACTGTCCACTAGAAACATACATAAACACAGTCTCACTGAGATTACAAAATTTCTGATACAACCTTTAAATTAACAGACCTATAATGATGTTATTAGCCAATGTATCTGCATGGCTGTGCATTGTGTACATGTAACTGGTATTAAATACAGTTAATTTGTAAAAATTGTATAGTAGGACTAAAGTTCATGCTTATGGAACAACCCACATAATATCTTTAACATTGATATCAAATCGGGGGAAGCAGGACACAAACTTCCCAAATAAAAGAAAAATGCATTGTCACCGAGTTAAGATTACGAGCAAAACAAACTTCTAGTACGGTAACTTCCCCGAAATCCAGATTTTTTTGCTTGTGTCAATTAATCAACGCTTAAAATTGGGAAGTGCAAGAGATAATCTTACAGATTAATTGAACAAAATACATCACGCTCAATGAAGACATCTGATAGGTACCGTATCTTTGTTCTGACGACATCCGGATTTAAAACATAATCCATCAGAGCCATGTTGCACTATATCCACTTTTGAGACTTTGTGAACTCCCAAACAAAGTCAGGAGGATGTAAAGATCTAGTACCCGTTTACCTTTCTTTTGTATGTTACACTTCAAATGGCCAGTGAACCATTTTTGTGATAATCACAAATTCTGCATGAAAAAATATTATATATGACACAATATTCTTAACAAATAACAACAGTATATCCGACTGTTGGAAATGTGGACTTTTTTGCAAAGACTTCATGACCCATAAGATATGGACCCCCCCCCCCCCCCAAAAAAAAAAAAGTCATTAGCGGGGCCATTTTTGTGATATTTACAAATATACTACATCATAACTCAGGATTTATAAATAGCATGATTGTCACGACATAACTTTGCAAATTTTTAAGGCAATGACTTCATATAACACATGATATATGGACCCCAACTTTCTGTTTCAACATATAATAACTGTTTATGTATTTCATATGATGATAACATTTCAAAAAAAAGTTCTAACTTTTTAAAGTTCATACTAGAGTGAGCTTAGAATTTAAAATTTAAAAGATAAAAGGTGCATGACATCATCATTACCTTTTAGTGTTGATATTAAACATCCAAGCTCCAAGTAGAATTATGAGTCTCCAACATCAGACCCCAGATAACACTAATCTCCTCAAACTTGTCCTGAATTAGACTCTATTTACCTGAGTGACACACATATATTTTTTTCCAAGTTTAGGAAATCACCACACGTAGGCGTTTGTTGTCAGTTCAAAATATGTTATAGAATCGTTACGGTCCCTGCATGCTCTAGTTTTGTCTCAGTCAGGTATATATACAAGGGTATGCGCTGCCGATCTTAAATTACCAGGTATAGACTCGACGTAAGAGACATAATGCTTTGTAATACATGTCAACAAAGGTCCAAGATTACATATAACTCTTGCCTGTAGCTAGCTTATCTTTGATCCTGTGACCACATGATATATCCACATATTAGCTTTGACAGACAATCATGCACCATATATATGAATAAAACCTAAAACAATGCTCACCTTTTCTTCATTATTTCAGGTGACAATTAATTCATAAATTCTCTGTATTTGATAGGTACTCAATCATCGCAAATATCATCTTAATTGAGTACAAACAAAACTGAACTGTACAATACACTGCTAGTGGACTCTCTATGAAAGATTAAGAACTGGTAGCCTTTATCCTTGCTTATCCTTTCTTATCCCGAAAAAATCCCAAGCAGTTCCTAATCTGACTAATGATCAATGAATCAAATTTCTTTTGACAGTCCCGCTTTTATAGATTCCCATTAAAATGACCACATTCTCAAACCGTATAAACCACCCCATTTAACTGAATAAACATTATTACTTACCAAAGCAAAATTAAACTTCAGTAGGTATGTGGACATCATTATCTATATAATACCCAGGTTTGGCATTTCGGCAACAAGGTGGGAAAAAAATTTTCATTGAAAAACTGGCCGCACCAAGGCTTCAAATGACCAATGATTGTTTGAACTTTACATACGTGGTCGAAAAATAATGGGTCTAAAATCAAGACTGCAATAAATATTCAAAGTTCAAAGTGGTCTTTTCAAATGAAAACTTGTTTATCCGTGACTGATGTCACACCTTTTGATCTTCCATATCCTGTGGTTCCAATAATGTGATAATGAATCTCCTTGACACAGTCGGAAAAACTGTTGAGATTGTAATACCAATCAAAAATGAACCACTTAAACGGTCTTTTGTGAATTTTTATCATTTTATTTCAAAAACTTTCTTTGGAGTTCTTGGGCTACGATATTGCACATAATTACAAATAAACTTTCACTTATTGAATTGCCGGACCCAAACACTACTTAGACAAAGACAGAATAGCGAGAATTATTTTCAACGCTCCCCGTTGTCCAAATTTCTTTAATATACAAATACTTATCAGTTCTAAGCACCTACTCTAAATTGGGAATGTAAACTCTTTAATGGTTTCAATAATTCCAAAGGCCCTGTTGAGGGTCAAAAGATACAAAATATTAAATTTTCAAACAGAAACATTTCACCCCCTGATATCCTAGAGCCAAGGGTATGCGACAGGGATTGTGTCAATTACAAATATCTCATGGACCTTACTGTGTTATCAAGTTTCTTAAATTATTATCTGAAGTACATATCAGGATTATGAACACCCATCAGGGATTTTGAACAATCTTGATAAAACATTGTAGAATATGACTTACCAAATCTGCCTGCAGAGTATAATTCAGTGTGTAGAGTATAAAATTTGTAGAGCAAGATTGTCAAAAACAAAAGAATATTTTTGTGATTTTGTGAATGTATATCACCCCCCCCCCCCACCCCCTCTATCTACGACTGACATCGGATTAACAACAGCCCTTATTTCTGAGGAACAAACCATCCTTGTACAATTAATTCAAAGAGATGGCCATCTTGGCTTCTGAGGCTTTCTGCACCCATTTGATATTTTGCAATATTTCCATTAGCTTTCAAACCAATTCATGCTGACATCAAAAAATGACTGTATGCAATAGATTGTCAGATGCCTGTACAAATCTCCGAGTATTCCGGGAAGAATCTACCAATTTGTCACAAGCCCACGCTTAATTGTTGTAGTAAATCAGCCCTTAACTGATGGGAGAGGTATTATCTCCATTTTCCAGCATACATCTGGCAAAACTGCAGCTAAAAAACCCTCAGAGCATCTAATGTTGCTTTATACATATTGCTTCACTCATTCCCCTTGGTTTGATTGTATTCACAAAAAAGTATTTTTTTGTTGCATTTCCTAACAGTAAATATGCTTCACATATGTGCTGCATGAACTAAATAAATATGTAACAGCATTTTTTACATTATAATAAATAAGAATATACGAGATTCTTCAAAAGCCAAAAGTGTTGTTAAATATTTGCAGCTACTCCCTCCTCCCCCCCCCCTCAAAAAAAAAAGAGAAAAAACAAGATATCTGTGAGCCAATGCTCACTAGTGATACCCCCGCTCTGATGTGAATATGCAAAATAAGCAAAGTCGACATTTAACAGAAAGCTGGCATCCGATTGGTACAGAAATATATCCCACAATATGGCATGCCTAAACAAATAGTGTGTTAAAATTTCAAGCATCTGCGATAAATAGCTGCTGAGAAATCTTTGAGGAAAATTTGTTTGAAAATTTTGGCTAAAATAAACAAAGTACTCATTTAACAGGAAGATGATGTCCGATTGGTAAAAAAATATATCCCACAATATGGCATGCCTTAAAAAACACTGTGTAAAAATTTCAAGCATCTCCGATAAATAGCTGCTGAGAAATCTTTGACGAAAATTTGTTTGAATATTTTGGCTAAAAGTAAACAAAGTCATTATTTAACAGGAAGTTGACATCTGATTGATACAAAAATATATCCCACAATATGGCATGCCTAAACAAACACTGTGTACAAATTTCAAGCATCTCCAAAAATAGCTGCTGAGAAATCTTTGATGAAAATTTGTTTGAAAATTTTGGCTAAAAATAAACAAAGTCGTCATTTAACAGGAAGTTGACGTCCGATTGGTACAAAAATACATCCCATGATATAGCATGCCTATACAAATACTGTGTAAAAATTTCAAGCATCTGCGATAAACAGTTGCTGAGAATTCTTTGACAGAAATTTGTTTGAAAAGTTTTGCTAAAAATAAACAAAGTTGTCATTAAACAGGAAGTTGACGTCTGATTGGTACAAAAATATATCCCACGATATAGCATGCCTATACAAATACTGTGTAAAAATTTCAAGCATATGCGGTAAACAGTTGCTGAGAATTCTTTGACGGAAATTTGTTTGAAAAGTTTTGTTAAAAATAAACAAAGTCGTCATTTAACAGGAAGTTGACGTCTGATTGGTACAAAAATATATCCCACGATATGGCATGCCTATACAAATACTGTGTAAAAATTTCAAGCATCTGCGATAAACAGTTGCTGAGAAATCTTTGACGAAAATTTGTTTGAAAATTTTGGTTAAAAAATAAGCAAAGTCGTCATTTAACAGGAAGTTGACGTCCGATTGGTACAAAAATATATCCCACGATATGGCATGCCTTAAGGTTCCTCGACACATCAAAATTTTATTTTATGGATCGATAGAGAATCTTTTTTGAAACATGATTCCACAAAACAGAGATCAATATCGGCTTTCAGTTATTTTATACGAATTTTTTTGTATTTTTTCAGTGAAATAGGAAAAACTGTTTGGCAGACAAACAGAATATATTAGAGCTTTAAACTTGTTGTCAATTAATGTGTAATATAATTATAAATAAATTCATGCCAAAGATCGTTTGGTCAAGTGTTTAATTTTTTAATTAAAAAAATATTTCTGAAAATCAAAATTGTAATTCTTTAATATCTTTTTAATCTATGGATAAAATTTTAAAAATAACATATAGTCACATAAACTATTTACTAAACAATGATATTTTACAAAGAAATTGAAATGAAAATGCGAAATTTTGGAAAAATTGCTATTTATCAAATTTTAACCGATCCCGATTGAAAAAAAACTGATCCTGATCAGAATTATTTTAAAATTTAAATTTCACAAATAAACTGCAGTTTTTTTCTAAGTAATTGATATAAATTATAAAGTTAGTAAATGACGAAACCATTTCACAGCTAAACAACCTGAAATTTTTGCAAAATTCTGATTCATTCTAACTTTATGTGATTTCGTTCGGGATCAGTTTAATTACAATCGGGATCGGTTCGATTTTAAAATTTTCCATTTTTTCTTTAATTTAACTATTTGGTTTCAATTTCTTGTTGAAATATGATTGTACAGCAATTGTTAAATGCGAGTAACAGTTTATCTGCAGTTTTTATCCATAGATTTAAAAAATATCTACAATCCTTTTTTTTCATTTTCATAAATATTTTTTGTACAAAAATATTTCAAAGTTTATCTGGCCGTTTTTGATATATATTTATAGATAATTGCATTGTGCATTAATTGATAACAAATTTTTCGCTCTAATATATCTTGTTCGCAGCTAAAACGATGTTTCCGGTTTCTATCAAAATATACAAAAAAAATCATATAAAATAATCAGAGGCCGATATAGGTGTAATTTTTGTATAATCATTTCTCAAAAATGATTCTTCATCGATCCATCAAATAATGCATTGGTGTGTCGAGCCACCTTAACAAACACTGTGTTAAAATTTCAAGCATCTGCGATAAATAGTTGCTGAGATAAATGCGACAGAAATTTTTGTTACGGACGGACAGACAGACGGACAGACAGACAGACAGACAGACAGACGGACGGACAGACAGACACACAAGGGTAAAACAGTATACCCCCTCTCCTTCGGAGCGGGGGTATAAATATAAAAAACATAAACTCACCAACAATTTTAATACTTCTTAATATGCTTCAAGGGAAAAAATAACTATCAAAAGATCAACTTTTCTCAGCTCAAGTTCCATAGTACCAACACTGGATATTAAATAAACAGGACATCAAGAATGTAATGAGATCCCCCTCCTTCCCTTACCCCCAATCCTATCCTGGGTGTTTGTTTTTTTTCACATTGTTCTCTAGCACTTGCCCTATCCTTCATTTACCAATACCAGTACTACTTTTGAGGTATTTTCAAAGATCTTGAACCTTTCAACGGAAACTTTTCGACAGAGTCAACAAAAAGTTTGAAATATTTGGCCACCAGAATTGCGGAAACCTTTTGTATGCTCAAGCACTTAGCCTTAATATTATTTCACCCACACCAGCTTCGCACGAAGAAGTGAAATATTTATTTCCTGTAATTTTGTTCACCTTTGAGCACAGCGTTTTTATTCAGGTATACAAAGGTAGAATTTCACACTTTGATATTACCACCTGTGATCACCCACCCCTGTGTGATCCATTTGTTTAACATTCCAAGAGAGGTCACTTTGCAATATGTTAAACGGTAAATTAGTTTTAATGACCTACATTAAACTATGAGTAACCCTATCTCTCATCACTGATTCATAGTGCATTTTTTTTTGTGTATTTCATTAAATTAAATGAGTAATTTGACTATAATATATGTCTAATAATTGATTCATCATAATGTGTTTATTGTACACGTGCATATACCACGTATTTACAGGACTAAAGGCGCATTTGTATTTCAGGGATGAGTTAAATACTAACAATTAATAAAAAAAAAAACAAATCAAAATTTTCCTTATACACTTTAGGATGGGGAGGGGGCTTATATTGGGTTATTGCAGTTTGAAACTATTTGCAAGGAATCCACTTTCTCAAATTTCATTGGTGGATTATTAATTTCTACTCCTGTTTAAAGTTAACTTTTTTAATTGGCAAGGCCTCATAAATTGAGTTCCTTCATTTATGAATAGACACCACAGTGTGGAGAGGAACAGGTATGGATAGGTACAAGTAAATTAAAGCTAAGAATTGCTTATTAATAATTAAATTAAGCCAAAAATTAGAACGTATGGCAACTGAATGGTAACTTAGCTACAAATCTTATATAAACAAGTGAAATCATGTTCAGTATGACATGTATTACATCTAAAACTTCGGAATTTCATGAATACCAGTAAAGATTTCTTGGCAAATTCATACAGACATATAAAAGTATATTTGACATGGCAGTATCTGTGTATCTTGTCATGAAATCATAGAGGCCCCTCGAAGAATCTGTCCCTTCATTTTCAATCTTTTTTGGCTTTTAATCGTAACTCGATCTGCCAATAATTTTTTACGTACCAGAAGTTTATACATGCAAAAGCAATTAAAAATGCATGCTGAAATTTCCCATGAAACAGCATCAAATGCATTAATTACCTTATCCAAGTTTGGATAAGGTTTAGACCTTACAGCTTAGTTCATGTTAAATTTACGCATAACATTTAAACCAATAAAGTTCATATAGAAATATGAAAAAAGTGACCCTATGTATTAAAGATCCAAGCCATTTTTACATGTTATGATTTATGTATAAACCTAAGCAGTATCTTTTTTATGATTATGATAACAAATTCTTACCCTCTTCTGCAGCACTAGATAAAATCTCGTAAGACCGACTACGATTTTTCATTTTCATCGGCATTTTGGTCTGTTAAGATTCAGACACTATCAGGACTAAACTGATGAAGAAAAATGACCAAGGAGCAATTTCCGTCAACCATCGGAAGGCACCAAGAGAAGTTACGGGACAACTTCCTGTATCGTTAAGTCACCCTGTTTACAGCAGCCATTACAACTTGTCATTCCGAACATAGGGATTTTGTCTTAACATAATCTTGCTAGCCTGGCCCGCCCTTAAATCTGCACTTTTACTTCTTACTGTAAATATATACTTAACTAGCTATTGAACTGCTAAGTGAAACTTATGAAGTGGAAGCTGTGTGTTGTCATGCACTTCAAAGTCAATTAAAAAAGTACATTTTATACCAAGATCATGTATATAAAACTGAGACCGTATTTGATAAACAGGATCTACTTATTGAGATGCGGTGACCGTGTAAACAATCCCTACAGATGGTCTATAGCTACGTGTAATAGTTATGAAGTGTTGCTATCTTTAACTCTCTTCTACATGATCCTTCTTATTTATCATTGTTAACATCTCATGAACAACATTTTTTTAATGGTCTAGCTCCCAAGTCCGCCTAAGGGTAATTCAACAATAATGGACTATACTAACTAAGTCACTAATGACCTTCACAGTTTACCTATCAACCTGAGCTAATTAAAATAATTGAATTTTTTGTGAGACATATCTTACAATGGAATTTGCAAGAACTGTATAATTCAATAAATACTGAAAATCATTTCTACCACATTTATCAAAGGTCTTTTTTATCTTCGTGCATCTTGCCTATACTGGTAAGTAAAATACTCAATATTATATTTTACTCTTCTAAAGAAAATAAGGTAAAGGATAATCAAGATCACCGTATATGTCAAGGTCAAATTTTCAAATGAATCCACAAGCAGATCTTTACACAAAAGTTATGCTTGGCCATGTTTTTCCCCATAGAGATGATAAATGGGTAACCAAAACAATACTCTGTACTTAATACATCATAAAAACTACAGGGAGAAAAATCAAAACCATTAAAGACGGTATACACATGCTTGATTCCAATTTAACACTTAGCAGTTCTAAAGGTATTCATTATTAGGACATTATGCAGTGAGGGGCAACAACAAGTGAGATACCTGTAGATTCTCAGTTTGATTTCCCTGTGGAAGTGAGACACAAATATTAAAAGGGAGCTCATTTTGTGTTTTTGAGGGGAGGATGGCTCGAGATCTGCAAACAAGATGATCTAGCAGGCATTGCTAATAGGCTGCCATGATCTAGCTCAGTATATATTACTCTCGCAGCCTCCTTAAAGATGCTTGTAAGATGTGACTCACCTGGCATGCTGTCGTTGAAGGTGTCCAGTATAGGGGATCTGCTGAACTTGTCCAATGGACAGGACACTGAAAAAATCAAAGTACTGATAAGATCCAAGAGAAAATGTTGAATTTAGAAATTATATATCTTTGAAACTATTTTTAGCAGCATAATTTTTAACGACAATAAATAAATATATGTAATGTTGTGAATCTTTTCCTGAAAGCTGTTGATTATAAACAAGTATGATATATATTAAGATTGTTTGATATATGGAAGAGTGTAAAAAGACAAGTCAGGATCAAGGTCAAAGTATGCAAAAAGAAAAAGTTTTAAAACAATTTCAATTTGCTAATACAGTGTATATATAATGAAGGAAATACAAATTTTGTAAAATATTCTTCTCCTTCTTTTAAGTCACACAGAAAATACTAATGCCAAATAAATATGCATATGTATGATTTGGAAATCAGTTGGATCAAGATCTCAGCATGTAGAGCAATTTACACATGAAAAAAAGAAACTGATTTAAAATAAGAAACCCACCCACACACTTATATTTTCAATCAATGTTGATTCAACGATAATGATTAAACATTAAGTCTACTAGCTGTTTTAACAAATTCTGCATCTTTTGATTTTGAATTCATCCTATTTTCAGAATCCTTGTTTTATTTTGATGTAGTAGCTAGCGGAGTCTATCTAATCTAAATATACTAGCTACATGCTCTAATCATTTATAAATCAACTGAATCCATTTCTTCTTCTGCAATCAGAAATCTTTCAATGTCACCTCCAAAAATGATGTATATTTATGAGAGAGAAGAAACCTGAAAACAAGTCTATTACATAAAACAAATCATGTAAGAGTAAAAAAAAAATGGCTAGCTATTTGGAAAGAAGCGTAAGCATTCAAAAATCATTAACGTGCTTCCATCACAGAAACACAGTGTCTGTTCTTAATTACTAGGTAACAACTCAATTTTCGTGGCATGTCTAATATTATCACATTGAATGGTTTTTTAGATGAATTATTCAATTAGCAGCTTTCCGTGCATTTCTTTAACATTCAACACATGGTAAATTGCAACTGTCTGTCAATTCTAACTTTCAGAGATAAATGGATCATTTGAATTCTGTAATGATAGAAAAACCAAAGGAGTATATGTGTATATAAAAGAGCTGCAGGGTCCATTAAAATCCAAGTTGTATGGTAGGTTTTGTGGAGAATATGACTCATTATTTACAGTTTCTTGCAGTAAGTGAAAGGTATTTGGAAGCCAAAACTTCGATTTCTTGGATGACTGATAAAAGTTCTGTATAGCATTTGGGATAAGGAAAAAAAAACCAAACCAATATAGCCCTTAGTTTTTCAGCATAGAAAAAAATTATCTTTGGCATAAAACCATAGAATAAAACTCTAATTAATACAAAGTAAACATTTGTGAAAAAAAACCTCAAGTCGATGAAATGAAAATGTATTGATGATATATTGCATAACTTAAGCCTGCTAGACATTCTAATTGATTCAGTCTTTGGAATAACTTTTATGTAAACTTAATTAACTCTGAAAAAGACCTTTCAATTAAATGTCAACTCGCTTTTCTTCATAAAACATCAAATCTTGTCTGACTGAGATGCATTATAGATTTTTTAGATGAGATAAAGAGGTTCTAATTATATATATGTATTGATTTTAAATCTCTGAAGCATATATACGTACCCAAGTCAAGAGACTGTGTCAACTTGTACTTCTTAGATCGAGTAAAAAACATTTTTGGATGTGTAAATGTCCACAGCGATTATCCTTTAGAACTACTACACATCAACATAAAAAGAACTTATTTCCACAGAGTTGATCGAGAGAGATTAGCAGCCTGCAGTTCTCCATTTTGGTCCTGTTGTCCAGCTTAGTGCTATGGATTGAGAGTTACAGTATTTACTCATTATGTTTTAGTTCTCACCCAGGTGTTCAAAGTTTCCTCCAGCAACAAAAGGCTCAAAGTCCTAGGCAAACAGAAAACTCCAGCCCCAAAATAAAACAGCTTCCTGTAAATTCTGGAATATTTTACCGTTATGTCCCCAGTCTGTCGATATGTTACACATTCAAACGCACACACTGCTCAATTTAAGTCCTACTTCAGGTACAACAGTTGCAGAGCAAAAACTTCAAAACATCATTTTTCAATGGTTGTTCACAAGGAGATAGACCCTTAGCTGTTCAATTGGCAACATCTGTATATAAATACAAAAGCATCATTCAGTTTGAAGCAATACTGGCATTTCACCGGCATTTCACTGCATCCCACTTCCAACCGACATCAAATGTCAAAATGCACAATTTTTAATTGTTTTCCTCATAATCGTGTAGTGTCATGTTCAAGTGTTTGCATAATTATTATTCAATTTTGTTCGGTGGTAAATAATCTCCCTTCTCCGTCTGCATACAAATGATACAATTTTTTCAGTATTTTTTTACGTTTATCAAACTTTGTACGCACGCAACAGCACTAAAAGCTGTGATCGGTTGTAATGAAACTCACACCGTCTCTGATAAGTGATCCTTATAATCTCACAACAAACCCTCACAGAAACGAAATGAACTCAGCTAATTCATCAACAAACAAAAAACAATGTCTGCTGTCTCACAGTTGTTTTGATGTAAACACTGATTGTATTGGTTTTGAAAATTGATCTTTCTGTCTTCAAACTTTCTTTATAAATCTAATTCACTTGAATTCTTTTGTTGAAATGGTTTTCAATTTCACAATAGGGTTTTTAAGGCAATTGTACAGATAGAAAATAGTAAAATTTTGCCCTATTTAATTGTTATTTTTTCTCTAAGACATTAATTATTTTCTCTTTCAGTTGGAACATTTGAGACAAACTTCATTATTATTAAATAGTCTGCACAGATAAACAGAGCTTTTAACCATTCGTTTACTTGGATTTGAACTTAGATAAACCCTAAAAACTTAACAAAAGGATCAAATTACTACAACTAAATCAAATGACGCATACTAATCTCCAAAGTTCTAACTCAAGCTTTGCAAACAAAAATATCCTCTCTTTTATTCTTATCTTTCCCTAATTCCATCATGAAACCAAGAAAATAACTTTTGCCACAAAGTAAAGAAAAATCGTGATCTACAAGCACACAGAATATACAGCTTATATAACATGAAAGACTACATGTCACTTCTCTACAACACTAAAGGTTAATTCAGCACATTTATCCAAGTATGCATGAACATCTATGAATAAATCCGACACACTTCGAATGTTGACAGAAAGTATATATCCAATTCACTGCTACAGCTTTCCATCAAAATGTCACACCAGGGAAGTCAAAATATTCGATTTGTTTATCTCTCTATTTTTTTCAAACTTACACATCAAAAGTTTTCCTTCTTACACATTAAAAAAACTTCCTGCCTTTGCAACTCTCTTATCTACAGAGAGAGAGGGTTCCTTTTTTGACTCCACCCTGGTCCTAATGCATGACTGCGGATAATGCTCCCATTGTCAATTATACCTCTGCTGTGAAATTTGTCATTCAGATTTTGGATGCCGTCTATTTTGTTTACTTGTCACACAACAGATCCACAAAAGACCCATCCATTGTCCCAGTGTCTCGCGGATCACCTCTGGAGACCCTGATTTGTATCAATTTCCTGCTAATGACCCAAATTTACACAGGTAGATCAAAATTCTTGCACTCTATTTCACTTTCATGTCAGCAAATGAGTAGAGAAATTTTACACCTATTTCTCCTCTAATAACTTAATTATATACCATTGACTTCATGCTTTTCGGTTTTTATAATGATCTCTTAAAATAATGTAGCCAGAGGGTATAAAAATTAGCAGTTGTAAATAAATGTGAAATAACGGTACTGACAATTGCAGACAGAACGACAGACATTGCATTTCAAATACAATATACCAGTAACTAGAAAACTATCCAGTTTACTTATCACGTAATAGCAAGTTTGTGAGCCTGAGTAGAAATTTTCTTGAACAATAAATTTTGCACAAGAAAGATCAAATCTTTTAAGATACATATTTGACAATAAAGACATTGATCATTCCATAAGTGAAATCTAAGCCATGATTACTGGTGAGTCTAGTTATTTTATTGTATGTGTGTAAAATTATGTGCAGATATCCCCCCCCCCCCAACAGAAAACTCAATTTTATTGATTTTTGTTTGTTTGATGAAAAACAAATTTAAAGTCTCAGACGCAAGTTCTGAAAACTTAAAATGCACTTTTCTCAATTTTATTAAATATTACCTAATCCCTCAGACCCTCCCCCAACCCCTGGGGAAAAAAATAATTTCGAGATCCACACATGAAGATGAAGATGGGACATTAACAACTTACAACACAGACCTCAACACATTAGTAGAGGACTACTGTCATTTGATACTATTTGTACTATCTAAAGGTAAAACGATGACCATCGTGTCATTCAACCATGTACAGAATGAACGATTCTGTCATAATTAAGATATACGTTTTTGTGTGATATTTTCATGTATAATAATTGAAATAGAGATATTAACCGCCATGCCATATGATGAATAAAATGAGACATGACATGACTCTTAGAGAATGAAGGACTATATTAAATCATAAATTTCAGTATGTGAGTGAAAAATAAGATCATGTGTGATGTAGTCAATTTACATTGAATAAATGATCTTATTTTATATAGAGAAAGATAGGACCAAGTATCATGTGATCTTTCAGGGTTCAATAGAGGAATACTGAATGTCCTCAGATCAATCCAGCCATTAGTTACCTAGGAATCATGTGTCTTATGTTCATGTTAACTCAAATTTTAACAGAGGGAAACCTGAACCATCAATCAAGAGACTACCATTATAGTACTAGCTGGTACATGTATCATGAGGTTCTTCGAGATAGTCAACAAACCCCATCCCTTCCATGTGGCCATGTATTGCATTGTGATCACCTTAAAAAAGGATAATACATAAGTACTAATGTTTTTAGAATCTTCATCAAATAAAAAAAAAGAGAGAAGAATATGATTTAGATCAGAAGATAAAGATGGCCTATTGTAGCAAACAATAGTTATGAGTCCAAAAGCTTCCTCGAATCATGATAGAGACAATCAAAGTGAATCACATGTGGGTTACCAACGATAAAGATGACCATACTGGTATGGAGGTGCCCATGCAGTGACTATTTAATATGTTACTGAGTGCTGGCAAACTATTTTAATCATCACGAACACATACCAACACAAACCTTTGTATTTTGATAATACATGTACCGGGTATTGGATTTCTTTTCCGAGCCCTGGATACTTGTGACCAATTACAAGATTTATATCAAACAAGAAGCACCAAAAAGACCTCATTTTCCAGTTTGCTGTTTGATATTAGACATTTCCTTTGGATATAAATATAAAATCAAACATTTTCTTTGTGCAGAACTGCTGAGTATATACCCTTCCTAGGGAAGTATTTTTAAACTTCAATAAACATTTAATAGGTCAATGGCCAATAGTTGAAAAGAGAGGGTTATGGGCAAATTTTGGTCAATTTCATTCATTCAAAAGGAACATATTTTGTTGTAATGTTTACATGAGTCTGGCCCATGAAGTGAGATCACAGAATTTTAGCAGAGAGGCTATAAGATATAGCAATTCCTATACTAAGAGAAGGAGGGAACATTCTTTGACCTAAAATATGACATTTATTACTGGCTTACAAAAAATCTGAGAAAAATGCGGAAAGAGAAACATAAGTGAGCAATTATGGATAAAACTTCTTACATACAAAAAATATATAGGCACAAAAAATGAGAAAAATATGTTCCAATAAATAAGAGAAAAAGAGAAAGTGCTAATTAAGAGAGAGTGTTTACAATTTCAAAAAAAGCATCTGGGCCCAAGATGTGCAGAATTAAGACATCTTAGTGCTCTTAAAAAGATCTTTGAAATCATTCAATACTGTCAAGACTCTTTGAGAAAAGGGTAAAAAAGCCAAAAATCGTGACCAAAGAAAACTGCAATGACAACATATATTGAGATACTGAGGAAGATACAGGGAAAGTATACACTAAATGAGAAGAGGAATTATAATACATGTACTACATCGAGCTGCAAACCTCCAAAGAACTGCGTAAGTCTTTGAAGTCGTCTAGCGGGCTTTGGCGAAGACCTTTCGATGTAAAACAGTTCCTCTGCACTCTGACAGTTACGCACTAGGGAAAAGCATCGAACAGAAAACCACTTGTTAAAGAACTGGCATCAAAAAACTTTGGTTAATTTTGTTAGTTAATTAGCTGAGTGGCTCACTTTTAAACATTATCATCCATTTTTTTGTCTCCTTAATAACTGGCTAATTTTCTTAAATGGTTATTTTTTTATTTTTTTTTTAATCATGCAAATTTCCCTTTAAAAAATAGATTTAAATCATGCATTCCCAACATGGTACCAAAGAGGAACAGAAATATTAGGAATCTATGCTGCAAAGCCACCGTAATGCTGTAATGCTGCATGGTTTTAGTCCATTAGTGTGTTTACAACTGTAAGTTTAAGACATCGCTTACTGCAGGCCTGTGGAGGATGCAACAAATGCTCATCCTGATGTTGTCTGGCATTTTCTTGGATGCTCTTCAGAGTTTCAAATCCCCATCTCTTGTCAAATTCCTGTTTCCCATCATCTAATCTCTTTTTCCTCAGGACCACTAAACCAGGCAATTCGTCTGCTCCCTATGATACATCAAAAGAGAGCATCATGTGTCAAGAAAGATAACTCTAAATTTTTGCTTATTTTTTTCACATATAAAGGAGCATAATTAGGCACTAGTTACCTCCTCCTGTTTGTGGAATGTCAATGTCTTGACGTCCTCCCTCAGCACACAGAAGGAGGGCTCCCATGGAATGGGTGGTGCAGTGGTTCCAAAGAACCGTAATTTTTCGGTCTGATCTTGGGAAGCATCTGAAATTAAATCAAAAGAAATAATCTTATTAGCCACAAGCTTTGTTTTAGTTAATTTCAATAGGTAATATAGCTGGACGCAAGACAAAAAGATACTTTGATCGAAGAAAAAATAATGGAAAGATCATAAATGTACTGTGTGGAATTTACTAACAGTGTTTTGACCACCATGAAGAATGATAATAAAACTTTTACTATCTCTTAACTTAAATTGGCCCTAAAACTTTATTAAAAGTTCAATGTTTAAAAATTGACATATTTCCTTCACTGGCGCCATGTCCCTTGTATTCCGGTACAATAGTAAATAAATACATTTATATGTTTATTGTAAGTAAATCAAAATAAACTTTGATATCAATTTTAAGGAAACGTAAAATAAAAATAGATGACATATTAGAAATAGAAATAAATGCACAATTTCTCATTCAATACATTTTCAGGACAAGTTTTGCGATGGAATTATTAATTATGCTTAAGAAAAATATTATTTACTTTATATATATCATCATTAAAATTATATCATATGTATTCTGATTTGAATTTTTCAATAATGAGTATCTATCATGTCACATACATGCATGTATATGTACTTGCAATTTCATTAAAATACCATTTTCAGAGAAAATCCATATCAGGCACATTCTTGGGTTATATAAAACAAAAATAATTTTGTTCTATCATTAGCAATCTTAGAAATGACTGTTCTTCCCAGATACATAATTACTAACTCTGCAGCTAGCAAGATGAGGTAAAATTTTACTATTTATGGGTACACATATACATTGTACATGAATGTGTTTCTTTAAAGTATATATTTGAAGTTGCAAATTACTTATAATATTAATGTAATAAAAAACAGGCAGATCTTTTTTCTCTATTTTCATGTAAAACCTTGCAGTAAGACAAATTTGCTATAAAAATCTCTCTCTCTCTCTCTCTCTCTCTCTCTCTCTCTCTGTTTTAATCTGTTTTGAATTTACATAACAAAATGAAAAAAAAGAAATAATTATCTAATTTAAATGTCAGAGACAATTAAGATGTTTTATTTGCGTTGTTGTGCTTCATATTTTGCTTGCACTATTTATTTTCAATTCATAAGACCATATAAAATTTTAGTGTTTATATATGCACCTGATAATGATGTCTGCTACTCGATCTCTTGGGATCTGAATTATAGACAGCTTTTGCAACTTTGCATAGTGCATTATAGTACAAACAATCGGCATCTACATCTGATAAATTTATTTATACCCACAGATCAATGACCATAGATCAATGATTCTTTTGTGAGAATAATTGATCCGAAGATTTCTATACAGAGGTGTCATTAATCACCGGGCTGTATTTATGACTACATCCAATGGCTGTCACAGCTAGAACCGGGCAACATATTGTCCATGCATTGTCACTTCGCTGTCCGTTCTCTCATTATATCTTTACCTTTACCAAGGTTGTTCATTATACAAAATCGGTACAAAACATGTTTACAACTTATCCCAATTTTTTTTTCATTAAATTTCCAATTACATGCATTCCCTCTTGTAACTGTACATCATTCTAGCCTATAAACAGGTAGTTATAGCCAACATATACAAGGGAGTCCATCATTTATTATGCTTTGCAAGTCAATTTCAGAAGGGATTAAGACTTTCATGATGCAATATTTCATTTCAAAAGAAGCATAAACCATCTCGATTTGCAATATCACATTTTACTCTGTCATTAAATCAAGATCATTTTGACAGAAGACTTCTGTGCATCTACAAAAACTTTTCTAATAATCTCAAAGTACTCTGTCATTTTCATTGGCACACTAAAAGCGTGCACAGCCTTAAACTATAATCAGAAATCAATTACTGCATGCTGCATTTATAGAATATAATTCAGAAAATGGTAAAATAAATTTGTGTCTGCATGTACTTAGAACCATTTTAACAAGACCTTGGACTTTTAGTAGGGCCTAGCTAGCTATCTAATTCTTGCGTCAAAACAAGTTAAAAATGACGCAGTTTTCAAGCGAAATATGCACCAATTGCTGTGATAGTTTTAGCTCAAAAGCAAAACAAATCTTGTTGATTTCAAAGAGCCATGGCTGAGTGGCCAGTAATGAAATAGATAGGCCTACGTCACATTGTTGTTTTTCACAACTACCCAAAGTCCAAACTCTTGTTAAAATGGTTCTAGTTTTCAGGAATACATATATGTGATATTTCAATTCATTATAAGCTTGTTTGCTATAAGCATGTTTTTTTTGTAGAGTTTGTGATTGATTGTTTGATGTTTGACATCCCATTCAGATCATTTTCATTCAAAATTACCCTTGTAAGCAGGGACCATCATTTTCAATTTGCCTAATATCATTTCATTGGGGAGCAATTTCTTTGACATATTGTCCAGCTTAATTTTGAATTCCATCATCTGATGACTTCAAACTCCTCATCAGAAGAAGTGTATGCATGCAGGAAAAAACTGGTAGGGATTTAGTTATACGAGAGATCAAAGCGTCCAAAGGCTGAAAAAGAAAATCCCATAATTGTGCTTGAATTCTTTGTATATACCGGTAATTACATTGTTTCAATCATACACACTTCTAATGACATTTCCATGTAGAGATAAAAATCAAAGGCTCAGATGTGATTTTCCTTACTTACTGGAAAATCGTTTGAAAACTCTCAATCCATTTACCAGAACAAAGTATGTGTCTGCTACCCACAGGCAATGTGCTAGACTTTTGCAGAACTTGCCTTCTATGACACATATATTTTAAGTGATTATAAAAATTCACAAACATGAAAGCAACTAATTTTGACCAGAGTAATTTGCAATTACACTAGACAGATCTACAAATATATGTCATCTTCCTGAAAAAAAATCTTCTCAGTTCAGAAAATCAGGATGAAACAAACTTAATCTCAAAATAGCAATATTAACTTGTCAGATCCTTGTAAAGCTTGCTAAATACCAGTATGACACATTTTTTTAATTCGATGAAAGATAAAAAAAAACTAAACCAAAAACGCAATTGTCTCAGAGTAAGTTCTTCCATACAGATCTACAAATATACAATTTTCCCCAAGGATCTGAAATCAATTAAAGGACTAGAGACAAGAGTCGCAGAGCAAGAGATCTGCGTAATTACTGCAGCTATTGCTTTTATGACAATATAATCTGAATTAGAGGCCAGATTGTACTGGCAAAAGCGCCCTCTGTTAACAGATAAAAGACATTTTGTGTCCCCAAGGACAAAAAAGTGTAATCAACTTTTTGGCTACTGACAATAGGAAAACAAAACAGTATTAAAAACTGGAGAGAGAGAGAGAGAGAGAGAGAGAGAGAGAGGGGGGAAGAAGAACCCTTTGAATCAGTTTTTCAAAACCTGATTCAGCTAAACTGCAAGCTTTGAGATCAGTGGAACTTTGGGTAATTAGTTGATTATTTAATGCACATGCACTACATTTTAATCAATCAATATGAAAGGTACTGCATGCATTGATGCACAGTATGATTGAGCACTTAGGTATTTTATATATTAATAATTTAGTACAGATCAAGCAAAAATAGAGCTTATAAAGAAATCCTAGCTAGCTGCTGAATTTTAAGTATTTGGAATATGGGGGAATCAATATCATGAAATATCCAAGGTGAAAAAACAATTTCCTAAGAAAAATCCATTTCTTTAACTATCAACAAATTTTGTTCATGCCGCCATTGAAACACATCAAAAATGTGTTGAAACCAACTTTGAAACAAATTTACAACCATTAGTGTACAAAAACAAAAATCCCAGTAAAACAAATGAATCCATTTTATTTGCAGAACTGAGATCATTTGTGGTTATCTGAATTTCAGATCATACAAACTGGTGAAAAACATTTCTTTGAAATTGATTTTCAAGTGCATTGTGGTATAAATTTTTTTGTAACTACGCTTTCAACATTTTTGCCACACTTTTGAATGTATTAATAGTTTCTATCCATAGGTCAGATCAATCAGAAAAGGACAATAAATGCTCTTATTTGGATGAAAATGGCATCTTGTGTCCCAGGAGATGGCTTGGTAGGACTTCATTGTGGTTCAAGAGTTGATAGAAATCAAACTAATCACATCGACAAAATCAACTACCAACTACGTACCCCACACGCTATGCTTCTGTGGCTAAATTAATCAAGAAATGAATTGAATGAGCTCTGGAACTTATCTTCAAATAGCGGTGAAGGTCTCTCTCTCTCTCTCTCTCTCTCTCTCTCTCTCTCTCTCTCTCTCTCTCTCTCTCTGTTTGTCTGTCTTTCTATCTGTGTCTGTCTGTCTGTGTCTGTCTCTCTCTTTGTCTGTCTGTCTGTCTGTCTCTCTCTCTGTTTGTCTGTCTTTCTATCTGTGTCTGTCTGTCTGTCTGTCTCTGTCTCTCTCTCTCTCAGATGGAAAGGAAAAATGGCTTTTTTAAAATCATCATATCAGTATCTATTACCAGTAAACTGAATGAAACAAAAAGTAAATATTCTGACAGTGTACATTGTAGATAAGCTAAAGGGTCAAATAATTGCTTACAACATATATATGTATATATCTTTATATATAAAGATAAACTAATATAAAGTCAAATTGTTTATCTTCTATCATATCACAACTACTAAAAACATTTCACAAAACTGGATAGGAAAGTTATCTGTAATTGTCAAGTCATACTGTTACAGAAAAGCTTTCTAATGGGAGATGTTCATTACAACTGATAGTAAAAAAATGTGGCAGACATACGCACATTCTTCTTTGAAGAATTTTTTTAAAATTCAGGGTTCAAACAAATTTTTTGTGTAAACACTGATTTTTATGAATTGTGCCGCTAAAAATCGTTGACCTGTTAATTAGGAAACGTTTCATCAATAGTATCTTTTTACAACTCCACAATTTTCTGAGATTAACAGTTTCCTGTTTAAAGAATCTTCTTGGTTTTATTTTAAAAAGACAGTATTAAAGGGCTTGGGGTAAAATGCTGACAATGGACCCTCCACTTTGGAGGGTCCATAGTGGAGGGGGTAGAGCTTGGTGTGTCAATTTTAATTTAGAGTCTCTTTGATCTGCCATTCCAATTTCGTCATGCACCTAATAGCTAAAACATTGTGAAATAAAAAAAAAATAAAAGGGAGGTCCTAACATTTAATGAATTTGGCAACTTCAGATGAACTTTATCAGGATACATAAATTACTCTGTGTTTCGGTAACAATTATTCTGAGTCCAATGAGACAGTGAACAGGAAGTTAACACACCTCAACGTTGAGAGATTATTTTTTTCCCTGAGTAACAAATGTTAAAAAATTAATAGTAAAAAAAATGCTATGGATGTGGACAATTATTTACAGACAAATTAAGAAAACCACCCAATGATCTTGTTCTCAAACAGTATGATTATCGGAAATATCTGAGTCCGAATTCCAAGTCATCAAGAAAGTCAGCTTCGTTGCAAAATACGTATTAACAATGCAGTTGTTGTCAGAGACAATGTCCAGTGTTAAAAATGTCTCGCCATGTCATAGTGCATTCAGAAATTTCAGCACAATTATCTTCAGGACATAGGGACATTTAAAGGAAATGTAATATAACAATAAATTATAAAAATAATTTTTACAAGACTTACACTTTTGTAGAATAAAATTCATAAGCTGTTATAAATTTTAAACATTTTGTCCATAATAATAATAATGCAATATAATGCAGCTGTAATATTTTTGCAACATACATCTTGTGCAGAACTAATGAACAATATGTACTTTTAAAATATCTAGCACCTAAATGAAAGTGCCACCATTCATCATCGTCAATTAGGGGAGAGAAGTTTTATGTGATTGTGTTTAAGTCATATAAATAAAACAATGTGCCCCATTCCGTTTCTGATAACATAATTGGTTAGACAGATTAAACGGACTCTGAATTAAGACTGACACACCAAGCTCCACCCCCTCTACTATGGACCCTCCAAAGTGGAGGGTCCATCGTCAGCATATTACCCCAAGCCGTATTAAAGAACACAATTCCCTTAAACAATGTTAAAAGCTCATTCACCGTAACTATTGTCTATTCTCTCAATAAATATTGGTACCTCAATATTGGGGGAATTATGGTACATATACCCTTTTACATGGGAGATAACTCTCATTAGGTTAAATGATTTAAACTCCCTTTGTAAAATTGCCCAGATAAAGACTAAATGGATGCAAAAATTGTTGCTATGCAGAAACTGTCTGCATTATAACTGTAATTCAGACATTTTATAAAAAATCATTATGATCATTAAAGCAATATTTTATATAAGGAGTGGAGAAGGTTGAAGCACCTTAAGAGGTTTGAATCAACAGTGATGTTTCAGCTTATCAAAATACAGCAAAGGTACTTCAAATAATGGCATAATAATCATTGTTTCAGATAAATATTTATCACTATTTCCTGTTAGCTAGGTGCTCTGGATTTTTGCATTGCTATATACCAGCCCTGTCTCAATTTCAATGCATTTGTGTGTCGTCAATTACCAGGGCGATTTCTCTTTTAAATTGGTCTTCATCTCAAATGTGTCATTCTGGTTATCACAAAATACAGTGAATACACTATAATGCGCAATACACGTCCATGAAGTGTTGGAGACAGCATGTACCATCCTGACACTGTTACCATCATACTATGTGATCAGTTTGGCAACCTCTTTATAAACATCAACATGTTACATGTGCGGAAACTAACAGATATCGTCTTCCTGTGTACTAGGACTAAATATAACAATTTATCCTTCCTGGAGAATCCTTCATGTGTAAAAATAACACATGCTACCTTTATCATCCTAAAATCATTCAGTGTTCAATATTTTAGTCAGAAATCTTGAACATCTGTGATCTTCAATGTTTGACAATGTCCACTATTCCTTTTAACATGAAGATTTTTATTAGAAAGCAAGTAAGAAGGTGATTTATTAGAAATCGGAAGGTTGGCAAACAACTTGACCTCAATACCCACCCTGTGGGTGAGGGTTATTATGAGGTCCTAAGGGGTCTCTCACCTCATGAGAAGATTCCATAAAACAGACGTTAAAGAACAAACAACGATAAGCCATGATGTGTCATCACTTTCTTCAAGGACTTAATACATCTTAAAATATCCTAAACCACTTGATTTTGATTTGAAAATATAAAGAAAAATTTACTTGTTCAAATGTTCAAGAAATTAAAATTTTAGCTACCAGTAGAAAATTATCTTTTTACTTGCAAAAGCAGAAGTCTTTTACAAAATAGTCTATCACTATTAAAACTGACCACCTATCATTATAAATATATACCATAGCTATTTGTGCCGCCTACAGTTCGGCATTTACAAACACTATATGCATACACATTATATGCCTATAAAATATGATTGCACTTAACCCCTGTTACCTGAGTTAAGTAAAAAAAAAAATCTTTAAGGTTTTATATTTATGAAGAGTAACAATCTCTCTCTCTCTCTTTCTCTCTCGATCGAGATAAGACTTTTCCCTTTGAATTTAAAAAACAACAAATCTAAGTCACCATCAATTTGTTAAATTTTAAAAAGCACATGTTTTTCCTGGTCTTTTTATCTTAATTGTGAATCATCTTGATTTAAAAAAAAGGAAATACAGCTGCTCTTGGTGTCTTTAGTTGGACAGGAAGTAATGTTTTCATGTTGCTCAGAGATCCAACAGGTTTTTTTTTTTTAATTACTTTAGAGTTATTAATTAGCAAACACACTCAACTCGCCATCACTGTGTAATGTTAAAAACAAGGTTACTTTAAAGTTTCGTTTTTTTAAGCGAATTTTCAGTTTTTACAACTTTTTAACGATAAGCAAGCTGTTGCATTTAATGTTCAGAGTAAGCATGGTAACACGAATATCGATGGTGCTACATGTACAACCTTGAATCAGAAAATCGTTTAAGTTTTAAAGAGGATTTTAAATAATGAAAAAAAGTGGACCTACCCCAGGTCATAAGCCATCCCTCTATTCTCTGGGGTCCTCCTCCACCATCAGCAAGTCCAGTGTCATCCGACATTTCGGTTGCTATTTTTTTCTCTTGCTCTCTCTCTCTCTCTCTCTCTCTATAAAATTTCTTCAGTTAAAAATAACACTTGAAGATCGAACATAGACCGAACAACCACAGATCAGCTCAAATTAAAATCCGTAAAAAAAAAACATGTTTCCTGTAAACACAAATTTTTCCACTTTTCAAGCACACATCCGTCTATTTGCCCGCAAACGGTGAACACACATATAAAACCACGACAGTCCCTCTTCGCCTGTCACTCATTCCGCGTAGGCGAGATATAGATTGTAAAAATATTTCCACAGAGGTGTTCGATTATCTATTCACGTGCATTTTTTAATCGTTTGATGGCCACACGTTTTCTACAATCTTTTTTTCATTTTCTCTCTTTTATCGAATTGAAATCGATTAAAATCTTAAAAAGTTATTTTTAAATGTGAATACATGCGCATTCGGTTTTATCATTTTAGTAAACAACGGTGTTCCTGTGTTGTAATTCTTCCGCATTTTTAGACGTCAGGTTGACACGAATTATATAATATAGGTCATTAATCAGTAAACTACGCATGTCCCGAGTACCCTTGTATGTACCGGTAACGCTTAGTTCATCCTATAACGGGATATCCACTGGTGTACATTGATTTTTACCTGTAGGTGCTACCTGGATGATCCCAGAATAAATCTGTGCAATTAAACAACAAAAACCCAATTTTTTTTTTAATCCTTTTCTGTTATATTTCTAAATAGAATTCGCACAAGTATCCTTGTGATGGAAAATAATATAAAGGTTTTGTGCGCACAAGTATCCTTGTGATGGAAAATAATATAAAGGTTTTGTGCAGGCAGGTGGCATTGTTTTTTGTTTGAAATGGGGGGGGGGGGCTGCCTTATCCAAAAAATCTTGACAAGAAAAAAAAAAGTCGAATTCGCATACTAGTATCATGAAAATATTCATTCGTGTTAGGGGAAGCGGGCGTATATAATACCAAAAACTTCAATTTCACTGTTAATATTCTTATTTTTACTTCATTTTTTTTTTTACATGCACCCAAAACAATAGGGGAGCAAGCTCCATTTTTATAAGTAAATTTAAGAAAACTGTTTGCTGCGAGAAGAAATTTGCATGGGGGGGGGGGGGTATTATATATTTTATCTGGTCAGCGACATAAATGTAGATATAGTGTATCAATCGTTTCATGTTCAATCAATATTTAGTTTGGAAAATGATACTCTTACCGTTTCTTGAACTCTAGATAAATAAGTCACCGTTTTTTTTTTCATTATTTCCCAAACAAGTCAATATGTACTGATCACAAGAAACTGACACTTGACGTTTTGAAAGCCAAA
The DNA here is from genome assembly GCF_025612915.1 of Magallana angulata. NCBI lineage: Eukaryota > Metazoa > Mollusca > Bivalvia > Ostreida > Ostreidae > Magallana > Magallana angulata. Next base: position 42,472,155 of record NC_069117.1, read on the forward strand.
AGTGAAAGGAAAAAATTTGGTCAATATTCTAACGAAAAGTTGGCTTTTGTTGTCTATATATAACACCCGTTTTTGCTTTATGTTCGAAAATATATGCTAAGTGCTATAACACCATGCATTAACCAAACTTTAAAGTCCTAATCCGTGCGGAGGGGGGGGGGGGGGTGTTTACTCGCAGTTTCAATTTTGATGTTAGTTTTTTATTTTCTTTCAGTAATTTCAGCCCCCGCCCTTACCTGGTCATCCCCCACAAATTGGCCACGATGCTACATGTACGTACCTGTGATAAACAGTATACCAATGTACATTCTTTAATAATCTATTATTTATATAATGACAACACATATCTCAAGATTGTTTGATAATTGTCGTTTTAACACCAATATGATATGTACATGTATATATCTGTAAAGAAAATAAGAAAGTTGAAATTCCCCATAAAAAGTTTTTCAACTCTCACCTTTTGACAGACACGTTATTGTATATTTAAACATTGTAAATATATTTAACGTAATGAATTATTCTTATTCATTAAGCCAAAGGCGTTGAGTGTTGTCCATTTTGAACACCCCTTCCACAATGCTTTTTGATCCCCTCAAAACTTATAGTTTGAGACTGTTACTTCGAGCTAAAATGACTTGATATATTACACACGCACAAAACTATATATAGTTGATGTAACACATACAGCCCCTCTCTCTCTCTCTCTCTCTCTCTCTCTCTCTCTCTCTCCACCATGATCTATATTAGATCATCCACTTGTATAAAAAGTTTATATTATACCCAAACTAAGTTAATTAATGATTAAGGGCCTAAAATATATTTGGCTTAATTTAATTTCATCGTTGTATTGGGTTTAATTTTTGTTGTTTTTATTTATTTTTTAGAAATGTTATGAAAAAATATGCAAATCAGACACACGTGGGAGTAAAGTTTCCGGAATTAAGATGTTCGTTACCCGAGGAAACGTATTGAGTTTCATTTGCTCATACTGAAAGAACCAACACCCCCCCCCCCCCCCCCTAACTTTCGTTTGCTGAAGAAAGAACGATAACTCTAATTGACAATGCAGGCAATGGAAGCATTAGTGATGTAAACGGTAACTCTTGCAGTCTTATTTTGATTCACTGCGCAGTACCATCATTACGCCGAATTTTCTTATACTTTCTTGCTACAACTGTCGATCAACACAGAAGATAAGATAAAGCAACCTTTATTCAGGCATCCCAAATGTTTGTACAGCAGATTCCTTGCAAAAACCTAACGTTAGAGCCAGTCCCAGTGGATTAAAACAAAGACAAGTGCATGAGAAAATGGAACATAAGCGGTACGTAGCTTTAAGTAATTACAGTACTTAAATATTATATCAATTTTTTATTTGAAGTTTCAGTAGAGCTTGACCCTTAAATCCCCATAAATATGTTGTAGGCACCTTGATTTTTGTAAGGTGTCAATGGCCTATCAAGATAGCTTGGTGATAGCTAGCTGTTGTTTTTTGGAATTAAATAGATTTTACGGTCTGTCAAAGAAAAGATTTCAAACTTGATAGATCTAACACTGGAGTGTAAGAATTAACATTTCTGCAGAATACTTCTGTATTCATTTTATTCAGTGGGTGTTTAAAATTGTAAAACATTCCTAGAATTGGCCTAAATTTTCTAAAAAAAAAGTTGCCAGTTTCGAAGTGTATCTATTTATTAAGGCATACATAGTATATAGTTGTACATAAATGCACTTAAAATCCATTTTATGTCATAAGATGAGACATTTAGGGTTTAGAATTACTGTACACAGAATTCCCATTGTAAATAAAGACTGCATCATCTAAATGGAATTTAGTATATTATAAATAATTAATTGAATTAAATAAAGAATAATTAATTTTAATTAGTATTAAATATTTGATAAACAAAAAAATGACAGCTCACACAATAATATAGATTTTTAACATTGAAGATGATGAACGGAATAAATTTTTGACGTCAAGGAGACTTTGATCTGGTCAACAAATTGCATGTACATTAGTCCTTTGATCATATAATATATACTATAACAACATTCAGTTATACGTATATATTACATATTACTCAAGCATTAGTATGGGTGGTCAGTATTGCGTGTCACATCAGTACTTAGTCAAACACAGACTAGTTACACCATCATTGATGTAATCAAGCCAAATCTTGTCAACAGATCACTAAGATCAGAGATCCTGTGGCCAAATTAGAACTTCTTCTTTTTAAAAATGTCTACCGTTGAAAAACTGTTATCCTGTTAAAATTTAGCCTGAAGGGTTTTCAAAATAATGATTCACTTGAAGAGTTTTACAACAGTATATTTCAGCCCAGGTAAACATTTTGTCAGGTATGGCTCTGTGCATTTTCCAGTGACGAGCTAAATTCGCCTTTAGTTTTGTCTTGCCTACCATACTTTATAGCAAGCGGTGTATTAGCTAGCTAGGTTAAAGTGATGGAAGCGAATTGGTCTTGTCAGGTCAGAGTTATCAGCCAGTGACTTATGGAGGCCTCTCAGACAATGGAGTTGTTCCCCAGAAGTATATTCGCCAAGACTTTGAGTGGATAAAATTCTTTTCAGCGGAGTTTATATTGTTTACATTGCGTGATATTCCTCTTCAAAGGATTTTAAGTGGGGTGTTTCGTTTTATACAAATTCTTCATAGCATGACAAGGTAAATTTTATTTTAGAAATCCATTTAGAAGAGGTAAATTGACTTAGTACGGTATTAATTCTTTATTGGATTTGATATCTGTCTCAGAAGGAGATTTGAAATTTACAGAAATTGCATCTTAATTCCTATTTAATTGGATAATCATTGAAGATGAGTCATTACAGTTGGAAAGATCTACTTGTCGCTTGATTCTCCAAATTTCTTTGTTGTGAACAGCTAATTTAAATCTGATTCAACAAATTTCCATGAACCAAACCATCTAGTGCGTCTCATTTCACAAAGAGGATGTCGATTCCAGTGTCAATGTAATTTTCGTGCGGACATAATTTATTATTTTTGTTATTAGAGGAAGTAAAATCTAATGAAATACATGCAATTAATCAATGCTGGTAGGTATGTGAAACTTAATTTTTAATTGTTTATGAAATCGCATGAATTATTGTTTGAAATTCACTCTTATAATCATTTCTGATGGAGATTTTGTGCACTAATTGACAGTAATTGTACACTGTTTCAAATTAATTTACAGTAACAAATAAGTCCTTAAGACATTAGCTTATCTGTAAATGCACATATTAATGAGTAACCCCTGTAATTAATGCTGTAAAGATATTGGACTTGCATTGGTGCGAGATATATTCTGTACAAATTCGTGTTTTACCTCAAGGCAATATGCATAAATACTTTAAGGGCATGAACAATTCCTTTTAGTTGCCTTCTAAAAATACAGTGTGTGACAACAATTCTCAAGCGGCACAATGTATCGTGCAGAAGATCGGATAAGTACATTGTTCATTGGTTGTCACTGAAATACATGTCTATATAAAACTATTTTTTATTCTCAAGGAAATTAGTTTAGAGCATTATCATTTTTATATTGACAACATTTGACACCTATTCATAGCCATAAGAAAGAAGGTCTGCCATTGCAGACTATATTGGATTTTTCTATAACCTTCTTAGTTTTGGGTCAACAATTCATACAGATTTGATAAGAAACATTTAAAAGGTCATTTTTTCCGTTTCAACCCCATTTTGTTCTTTTAAGGCCACTGTGTAATGGATCAAAGATGACATTTATTGATTTATGGACATATTTTAGATTGTGTGGTATGATGTCTTGAATCAATCCTTGTCTTCGAAACAAGGAAAAAATGCACTTAATGGGGACAAAATCAAAAGTTCGGAGGAATCCGAGATAGGCGATTGAGAAATTTATGTATATATACAAACTTTTATGATACCTCCCAGCCATGTTAGATCTTAACACCTGCCCTTATGTGTATTCATGAAGTAAAACTTCTCTCTCCTTCTTAAACATACCTTGTAGGGAATCTCTGCCCATTACACAACATAATGACAGGGTACTTTCATAGGGCAAGAAAGAGAGCAAGGTGTTAAATTCTGGGTCGATCATTATATGGATAGACGGAATGTTAATTACAATGAAAATGCTGAATGGAATTCTCGAGCTATAGCTCTTGTCTTCATAAGACATTAGCTGTTGGTGAGGTGTTTTTCTAAACAAAATAAAGGTGTCCTTCATGTTTTTTTTTGTCCTTCATGTAAAAGCATGTGGTGACTCTAAATCTTGTGATGGCCCTAGATGTTGAATGTTGTGGCTAGTTGTACATCAGTTTTTTATGTGTGACAGACTAGCTGGTCTAGATATGGAGTATATCATATATAAGACATGGCAAAGCCATTTATATGCCATTATCTTCAAAGGAGTAGTAAAACTATATGGTAATAGTATGTTCTAATATACCTCATCAGATCCATATTGTTTTATTACCATGTCTTAATCATAGCTAGGGTCCATTGGTTTTAATTCGCAGAAATTCAGCATTATGGGCATGGATATCGACATGTGCAGAAATTAATGTTTGGTACCACGTTAATTAATAATTCATCATTGATATTTTATTTACAGGTAGATTATGCAAATAGTGAGCAAGATGGAGTCAAACAGTGAGAGCAACATTGAGGAAAAATCCTCAGACAAAGAAAAGGTAGCAAGCAACGACGTGGATTTTAATGAGAATTTGTCTAAACAGTGTAACGGAAATACCATGACAGATGTCAATAAAAACATTGCAAAGAGTGAAAGCCTAGAACTCAGTGACAACGCAACAACAATGTTGAAACAAAATAAAAGTGAAGGTGATCTGAGCGAGACCAGTGAAAACTGTGAGCTTCATATTTCCGAGGGTTCCGACGTTGAATGTGAAAAGACTGAAGATGACAAAGACTCGGTAAAACCGAATGGAGAAGACAAAGTGAAAACTGATTCTAATGTCTCTGATCAAAATGATATCAAAGAAACAGAGAATGTTGATTTAGATATGGCAGGCAACAATAGCCAGGAAACTGGCAAGGAAAACAAAGTTCATCAGGCATTGGACGCATCTGATATCGGTGTCGAGGAAGGAACTGAAGATACCAAAGACAAACAAAGTGAAAGTGCTAACAAACCTATCGACATGGAGGTCCCTGTTGATGGAAGTGGTGAAAGTCCAGCAGACGACAAAATGCATCTTCAGGAGGAAAATGCAGAAATGAACTCAAGTGAAAACGAGTTATTAGAGCCGTGCAAGGAAAAAATAAGTGAGACGTGCTCAGCTGAGTCATCACCTGATGAGTCTGGTGAAAACTCAAAGGAGTCCGTGAAAGGTGAAGATACAAACAGTGTTTGTCATCAGAACAGTGAGAGCAATGATGAAGTTGCTTCAAAGCATGTTGAAGAAGAATCTGATGATAAAGGACAAGATAAAAAAGAAAATGATACTGATAAAAAGCATAAGGGAGAAAAATTAGAGAGTGATCATGGTAATAGTGACTCATCCAATGAGAATGGTAGTGAAAGCATTCCAGACTCAACAGAGAGTGAAAAGGACTTAAAGGTTGAATGTGATGCACTGGACAATGAGGATTCTAAACTTGAAAACATTTCTGAATCAGAAAATAAAGATGACAAGTCCAGGGAACATTCTAAAGATATCACTGAAAGTGGTTCTAGTGTAGATCCAGAGTCCAGTTTAATTCAGTCATCAGACAATGTGGATGAAAATGTCATTGAATCACAAAGTAAAAATGACCAGTCAGGGGAACATTCTAATGAAATCAATGAAAGTGGTTCAAGTGTGGATCCAGAGTCCAGATCTGAAATGACCCAGCCATCAGATGTGGATGTGGATGATTCTGAAGGTAAAAATGACCAGTCTGATGAACACTCTAATGACAAAAGTGAAAGTGGTTCTTGTGTAGATCCAGAGTCCAGATCTGAATTGACCCAGCCATCAGATGTGGATGTGGATGATTCTGAAGGTAAAAATGACCAGTCTGATGAACACACTAATGACAAAAGTGAAAGTGGTTCTTGTGTAGATCCAGAGTCCAGATCTGAAACAACACAGTCATCAGACAATGTGGATGATTCAGAAGGAAAAAATGACCAGTCTGATGAACACTCTAATGACAAAAGTGAAAGTGGTTCTAGTGTAGATCCAGAGTCCAGATCTGAAACAACACAGTCATCAGACAATGTGGATGATTCAGAAGGTAAAAATGACCAGTCTGATGAACACTCTAATGACAAAAGTGAAAGTGGTTCTAGTGTAGATCCAGAGTCCAGATCTGAAACAACACAGTTATCAGACAATGTGGGTGTTGAGCCTAATGATATCTCTGACAGTATTTTGAAAGAGAATGCCTCTAAAGACTCTGAAAACAGCCTTGAATACACAAATGGTGACAGTGAGAGTGCACAAAGGGAAAGCGAATCAATAATTGAAGCAAAAAAGGATATTGGTACTGAAGTAGACACAAATCTGTCTGAGAGTTCTACCAGTGTCAAGCAAAAGATAAATGATGACATTTCCAAAGAAAATCAAACACTGGATAGTGATCAGCAAGTCCTAGAAATGCAAAGTGCAGATAACCAAGAAACAGAGGTCTCCAATGTTGACAGATCCCAAAATGATGGTGTCATTTCTGAAACAAACCAAGCAGATGCACGAGAGAATGATATTTCAGAAGAGAGTGCAAGTACAGAAATTAATGCTACACAATCTGAAACTGTCACAGAAGTTTTGAGTGAAAATGATGATAATGGTTATGATGAAACATCCAAAGTAGAGAGAAAAGTAATAGACAATGATCAGTCAGTTCAAACTGATGAAAGAGAACTGGAGACTTCATCAACACAAACAGTGATGAAAGAATCAAAAGACCAAAGCAGTGAAACACCTGCCAAAGAAGTTGGCTCAATGGAAACTCAGACTATTGACCAAAAGGTCCAGTGTGAGCACAAAGAGACTGAAACCGATGTTACAGAACATGTTCAGAAGACTGAAGTGTGTGATAAGGAAACCTCTATATCTCAACCTGAGAGTGCAGAGCAATCAGTCCAAACAGAAGCAGAAAACCTGAACAGTGTTCAGGAAGAAGAAGTGCTAGAGGATGAGGAGGAGGAGGAGAAAGAAGAAGATGCAGAAGCATCAAAACAACCTACCCAGACACCTTCCACAGAGCAAGCAACTCAAACAGATCTACAAGAATCCGTTTCTATGATGATCCAAACAGACAACCAAAAACCCACAGAGAAAGAACAGGCGGTATGTACTTTACATTCTTAAGTAACTTCAGTCTGGGTCTTTCCCTTCATTCTCTTGTTTTTTTGCGTCTTTAGCAAGACCTTGGTTTGGTCTTGCACTGAGTTTCCCTCAATGAAATCTCTTGTGGAATACACATTAACCCATGTCACCCTTGTTTGTTGGGGAACAATGTGATTCATTTTTTAGGCAGTATGTTTGGTAGCCAAAAAGTCTGCTTGTCCTTTGATCCAGAAAGAGGCACGAAGCGGTACAGGGGTGATGAAAAATTGTCTTCTGTGTGATTTCCTACAAATCATCAACGTGACCTGGATCTGTTCATTAATATGTTTGTACTGATTAGTTTTTAATGGTTTTCAAGGGCATGCTGCCACACAAGTCTGGTCTGTTGAAAACACAAATAGACCCCCTTTAGGTAAATTATTAAATTCAAAAGAAAACAGATTTATCTGTGTCATGAAAGGTGTATCATCTGTCGACCTAAATTCTCTGGGGTTTTTTTTTAGAGGGGGGTGGTTTACTTCCAAATAAGGTGTGTTCATTATCGTTGCAAAATCATAGTTCTTCAAGGACATGGATTTAGTATGAAAACATATCAAATGATAAAATGTTCTTTAAATTCTTTAGAAAATCTTCCCACATGCCTTTATGCAAAAACGACCCCCAAACAAACAAGAGTTTTAACTATCCAATAACTGTCAAAATGTTTTCCTCTTCAGAAAACAAGTGGGTTCAGAGATATTTTAAAGTACAGGTTCTGAAATGCAATCCATGTCATAAGAAGAGTCAAAATAATTGGTGATGTTGTGTTATCTCAAACTCTCAGTTAATTTTTGAAGAAAAAAAAAATTAAGGTTAAAAAAATTCCTGTCAGAATATATTAGACTTTCTGTTTGATGTTGTGTGTCATAGAGTAAGACTTTGACAAGGTACTTCTTTGTTGCATTGAACAGTGTATTGTTTTATTTGAAAATTTGCTGTGAAAATGACTCATTTTGCTGAATGTCTTTGACAGTCAGTTGTTTTGCTAAATGTAATATTCTTTGACAGTCAGTTGTTTTGCTAATTTTATCTTTGACAGTCAGTCAATGACTCATTTTGCTAAATATCTTTGACATTGAATTGTTTTGCTAAATATCTTTGACAGTGAGTTGGTTTGCTAAATGTTTCTTTGCTAAATGTATCTTTGACAGTGAGTTGTTTTGCTAAATGTATCTTTGACAGTGAGTCAGTGACTCATTTTGCTAAATGTATCTTTGACAGTCAGTTGTTTTGCTAAATGTATCTTTGACAGTGAGTCAGTAACTCATTTTGCTAAATATCTTTGACGGTGAGTTGTTTTGCTAAATGTATCTTTGACAGTTAGTTGTTATGCTAAATATCTTTGACAGTTAGTTGTTTAGCTAAATGTATCTGTGACAGTGAGTCAGTAACTCATTTTGCTAAATGTCTTTGACTTAGAGTTGCTTTGGTTAATTTCTTTGAAAGTGAGTTACATCACTAGCTATTGTGGACATCAAACTTCATTAAGATGGTGTCTTTGTTAGTGAATACCGGTACCAGAATCTCTGATAAAGTTCTTTGATTTCAAATATTTTCGACAAATTTTGACAACATTGAGGGAGGAAATTGAAGGTTTGAAAAGGTATCCCACATCATGAATTGATTAAAATCAGAATAAAAGATTTGTAATTACCACGGTAATTAAAAAACTGGTATTTAATTTTTAAATGAACTTTATTGAGGCCATTAAAAAATAGGAAAAAAAATTAAGAAAGGATGAATCATTTTGGCTAATTTTCAGACCTGGTGGCTTTAAAGTACATGTACCATATATACATTACATTTTATATCATTGAAAGTTAAATGTCTTAGAGAAATATCATCTCTCAAAATTAAATCCCCTTGATGTGGGAAACAAACATGCATGATGCGTAGCAATGTCAAATGTGATATAAACAAACAATTTTTTATCACATGTACCAGTAAACATTATTTTTATGAGTTTATAGCACAATTCATCCTTGAATGCTACCATAATTTCCATATTACTCACGTTTTTCTTCGAAGCACTCTCTGAACTCTGATATTTCAAAATGTTTATCCAAAAAAAGGTTGAATGCCTGAATTTATTCAACAGTTTTTGTTTGTCTTCTGTTTACTTAACACCTATGTAAGAGTGCAGTAGAATATTGACACCTCTAACTTGGGGGAGATGATTTTAGGCACAGGATTTAATCCTGATCAATGTCAGAATGCTGCCTGTTTTCCCACTGTTTTCGACAACGGAAATGCTCAGGTTTCTCTTAATATGGCACATTGTAGAGCTTTGTCCGCAGTTTTTTATGCTAGATTCAGGATCTGCTACATGTCTGTTTGAAGCACAGGGTTCTACATTTACGGCTTCACAATGAATTGTAGCTCACTGTTGAAATGATACAGATATCTTACGTCTGAGAGATAGTGAGCCTTCTCTGAGTGAAGGATGGTATATTTTGTCAGCCAGGGTTAGAAATTCAGTGAGTGAAAGCACGTCAGTGTGTTTGGAATCTATTTCTGTAATCACCAATGAATTGATTATAATCTAGAAGCATTACATCATTGACAGTTAAAACACAATCTTTAATTATTTTACTGGTATTCATAAAGAATTTATGGTAATAATAATAAGTAAAACTCATGCCAGAACTTCATCTTTTGTTTGTCCTTCCATGTTTTCAGTGTTTTTGGATGAAGTAGTACAGCATCCCAGACAAAGATGAACCTATGTTTTGATAGCAAATGTCAAGGACTTATTGTTAAAGGTCAATGCCACTCAGAATTTGGAGTGCTGAAGTGCAAACGTTGCAATTTTTCCAATAAGTACATTTTTTTGTGCTCTTTGGTAATTGATATAATCTTGCTGCACATTGTTTTCTCCATCTCCCAATGACAGATCATGCTGTGGTGTGATTTCAGTAGGATGATGTCTGGCAAAGCTCAGTGACTCACTGCCTTGTGTGTGCAAGGGGCTGGTTCCAGGTTTTTTGTTTGCTACTCAGATAAATGAAATCTTTTGTTGTTCAAGAAAGTATATATTTGTGGGTGTCCCAACACTAAAGGTACGTAATGTAGCAGTTTAGGTTTCAAAATAACTTAACACAATGTACACACAAACAAAAGGTTTGATGGCAGTTTAAGATGGCAGAGTTTGGGGGTATATTGATGATATCATGGGGAGTAATTGAAGTGAGCTAGCACACAATGTAGATATTATCTACGTCAGCAGTGAGCTCACAGTCTCTCCCTTAGAGTGGTACATGGGAGTCAGACACCGGAAACTATGAATGGTAGCTAGTAGAAGTCATGCCAGCCAGAGAGGGGACATGTATGAAGGTATTTAATAATATATCAAAGACTTTGGCCAAAGTTTCTTGCTCTTTTCCAAACTGATTGGAGGTAATATATTTGGTACAAAAATCAAAATTTTAAAGTGGCCAATTTTTTTTTACTTTGCTGACAGAGCCCATGCAGTTCTGTTACTTGGCCAAAGATACATGAAAGCACTGATTGAATATCTCTTATGTAAAGATCGACATACTTGTGTTTTTCATAACTAACTAAATTATAAGGTAAAGGTGCAATTGTGCATATATACTGTCTGTAAACTATAGTGGAGACATGGGCTCAGTTCCTCTTTTAACTGACTGTAGACATGCCATGTTTGATAGTTGATATCTTCATGATTCACCTCTCCTCCCCCAGACATTGGTAACAGATTGAAACACTGAAAAAGGTAGTTTCTCTTCGGGCATTGACACAGATGGGATGAGTGAGTTTGAATTTTTGAGTTGATTTTTACCTGAGGTACTGAGGTCCTTCTTTGTTCATGTCACATATCGTTTAAAATGATAATTTGGAAATGTTCAAGGCTATAGGTATTTGACTTGTTTCAAATGTGTCAGTAAATTTAGTCTATTTTATCATCTAAAACATCTGGACACAAAAAAGAACTTTTTAAATGATATTGACGTCAAATCTATATAAATAAATATATTAAAAGCATAGGGAATTAAAGCCGTGGGTCTGTTTTCATAGGTTTAAACTACCATTTTAATAGATTTTGAGAATTTTCTTCTTTTTTTTAGGATTTCAAATTATTCGAAGATATTCATAAATGACCAAAATGTTGATATTGTTTACATAATGCCTGTTAATCTAAAATTCAGAATGGCTAATTTCAAATTGAAATGCAAATTTAAGCACATGAAAGACCAAGATAATGAATATGAAAATTGTGACCCAAAATTTTGCCAGACATGGTGTCACCACATGCTAATGCACTTCTCCATTAAACACTGGCTCCAACATAGGTGTATACAGGTATTAGCTATAGGTACAAAAAAGGTGCAGGTCATTCATCTGAACACTTCTGGCTCTTTTTGACTTGTCGTGACATATATATGGTCATTTTGTTGATTGGGGACATCTTGGATACAGCAGAGTCATCATTGGAGAGAGGAAGTGAAGAGTACACTGTCTGACGTCTGGGAAACACGACTGAGTGACCACTTGACCACCCCCCAAAACCACCGAGTGGGGAAAATCGGAGCCAAAGGAAGCCACACAATGATTTGGCATGTTAACATTATGACAGCTTTGAAGAGGCTCTTGACCTGTAAGGCTAACTGATGCATATATACATTTACATGAGGCTCCTCTGTAAAGCTTCTTCCATTAAAGTGTTTTTATAGCATGGAAATATAACTTTGAATTAAAATTGGGGAAATAATGAAAAAAAAGACAATTATGTACCGGTATATTGAGAACTTTGAATGAAAGGAGAAAATTTCCTGCATGGAAGTCCACACTTTAATGTCCATCAACTTCCACTTATTTGGGAAAACCTCAATTGGTACATAACAGGAAGTTACTACAGATACACCAGTAAATGTTATCATGGACACTAGCTGATGCATGGTTCTTCTGGACTGTGACAATAAAGGAATATTATCTAATCTTTTGGGGCTTGGGGAGTATGAATTTGCATCTCCTTTGGTAACCAAACAATCAGCTCAGTTATAATAATTTGGTTTTTGGTCCTTAATATTGGCCTACTTTACTTCTGGTAAGCCATGGAGTGTTGGTTACAAATCATTGCTTCTAGTTCATTTAATTTGCAAAGATATTTTCAGCAGTTTTGAATGTATCTGCTAATTTGTATGGTTTAAGTTTTTTTAGTCTCAACAAAAGCTGTTTTCAAGGGTGGCAGACAGTAATTTCCTTTTTATTGAAGTGTTTAAAAGGTTTAAATACAGTCTGTGTGACCCCCTCCCCTTCCACTTTTTTATCCCAAATGAAGCAAGGTCATTAAAAAATACACACTATTACACTGCGGTAACCTTAAATTGTCTAAGTTTCTCAGGGTCTGCATCATTAGCCATGTCAAATTGTAATGATGTGAAAAGCCCCTTTTCTTGTTGTTCATTATACTAATGATTTTTTCTTTCTATTCATTTGTTGCTTTTTCTTTTGAATGTCAAGTTTTCACACTTTTTTTTTTTCTGTTTTTTTAAATATTTAATTGGAAGACACTTATATGTAGGCCAATGTCTAAGATGACAGATGATCCATATGAATAGAGATAGACATAAAAAAAATACTGAAATATAATGGTGATCTACAAAATTTTGAGAGGTGTAAAATTATTTTAACTTGGTTGCATGTAGATGTATCCTGCATATCCTTCATATGATTTAGTTAAAGCAAGAAAAGTCTTAACTAGCCCCACCCTTCACCCCCTCTCTACTCCACCCTTTGATATTCACCTTGCAGATATTTTTGATATATCCCAGAATTTGATTTGTACATTCATTGTTGTTAATACTGCCCCCTCCCTTATCATTTCAACAGTTTACAAAGTGATTGGGACTTATCATATTGAACCATGGGATGAACAAATTGCCCTGGAGAGGCTTGTTTATAAAAACAGTGGTTTAAACACAGGAACATATGTTAATAAACAATCTGGGAAGTGGCAGTCTTTTATATGGTCTTAATGACAAAATGACATACTATGTCACACCAAGAAAGAAAACCTCGAGTTGACCCAACCCTTACTTATTCATAGTAGGTTGATATACTAAGTATAATAAATTGTAAAGAGAGATAAAATGAAGTAATGATAGCTTCGGGGATGGCATCAGTTAGGGCCAAACTGTGGTATACTTATATATATAGACAGAGATATAATTACATGTGTAAATATATATGAAGAGCTCCCATCTGTTTATTACAAGGCAGTGTACACAAACGTGAGACCTAAAATACATAAATGTTAATTACTTCATCGCGAGTCATCGCGTTCTCTTAATTCTTTATTCTTAATTTAAAAAACCACATAACGTAGTGTAAGCTCCTTAGTGTTTTTCAATTCTTTGGGAGAGAACCATCGGTCACAAACATCCTCTGGTTTGGGGCATTATAATGATCGCAGTGACCCCGGTGCCTTATTCATGAATTTATACAAAAACAGTTTTAGCGGTCAGATTTGACGATGTGGGAAGAAAAGGGCCGCTTATTAGGAAGTATTTACCCAGTGGCTTTATAACAGAATACCGACCGTTCTCTCTTCAAACCAATACTACTGTGTGTGTGTGTTTGCTACTCAAACATTCTAGTGACTAGGTTCAATTATCGATAGGCTTGTGTGTAGTGTGCTTGGATCGAGCAAGACCTTTTCTTTACCTGGACTAGCTGGCATAGAGTGATATTATGCTTTGGTAAAGGTGAGAGATTGTTACCGGTTGCTTGACTGTCGGACGACTTACCATAGCGTATTAAACAGAAGACGGAAATTATAGATGAATTATGATTATACAGTGTGCTGTTTCAATATCTGCTGATCATAGTGAACTTTCATTGTCAAGGATGAAAAAGGAGTTAGTTCAGTGAGGATATTCAGTATGAGAGGATTTATTACGTGATTTTTCTTTTTCTTCTCAAAATGGAAATGAATGACAAGGTTAGATTCAATGAATTTGTTTAATGAGGCAGAAAAAGAAAATCTATTTAGCTTATAACACACTGGTTAAGAGAAGTGCTGAATATATTTGTAATACAATCTATGGATATATTGGCAGTAAAATTCAGGTTTTGGATCAGGAAACGACTTGATCAATGTTTCGGCTTGTTTCATTTACATATATTGATCAAATGATTTAACTGTTGCCTTCTGGCAATGATAAGTAGATTCGCCAAACATTTTGTTCATATTTGTATTGTTAATGCAAGTGTTCTGAGGTTGCCACTACATTTAATTGTAAAGGTAAATTGATTGTGAGGATCAAAAAGGTCATTTTATGTTCTTATATTAGAGAGAGAAAGAGAGAGAGCTTGGAGGGGATTGTTCCACGTAGTAATCACAAAGGAAAATTCTTTTCAATATCAAAAGGGTATTAAAAAAATTTATGTCTGATATAAAGTGGATCCAGAGTATGTGTCAGCAAAATTAATATACGTCAGTCACATTGCTTCCTAGATAGTACATTTAGTGGAACAAAGATCTCTCACTTTGGTAAGTGGATTATATACCCCTAGAAAAGCATTAATAACTCTCTCTCTCTCTCTCTCTCTCTCTCTCTCTCTCTCTCTCTCTCTCTCTCTCTCTCTCTCTCTCTCTCTCTCTCCTGTCAGAGGATGATCTCATTACAGAAATTTCATTTAAAATCACAAACATATCAATGAGGGCCCAAATGAACAAGAAAAAAGTCAGTGTTTACATTGAATCATGCTTTCTTTCACCTAGTGCCCTAGTAAATTAGCAGACTAGTTCGTTAAGCAGTCAATGGGGACATGTGTCTCCTTGACTTCTATCACATTCTTCCTAATGACCGGCAAATCTTTGGTCTGTTAAGTGGCTCCAGAGAAGCGGGCACTCAGAGTTTTTGGACTGTTAATGCTTTTATGGCAATCAGACAAATTAGGGTCCAACAAGAATAGGGTCAGTAGTTACCACTAACAGTGCAAACCTTACAAACTGAGATTGCATGCAGGCTGGCTGAAGCATTTACAATGTTTGAACAGTCTGAAAATCAAACATAGCAGGGAGGTTACACCTTCTGGGGCATTTGTAGAACTTGGAAAAACTATTTTGGAATTCATGCAAAGCAATAGAAGATTGTAGTACCTTAAGTATAACAAATGCAGAGAAACATGTGTTGTCTGCAATGGTGCTATAGTGCAATCTCTCTCTTAAATCGGTGAGAACTTCAGAAAATGTAAAGTTCATTAGAATGCATGCACCTGTAGCTGCAATAATGAAAGTATCGCCTTTTACTTGGTGCTTGGTTCAGGTGTAGCAAAGATTTATTGACTGGTTTCATTCTTATAATGAAGGCAGGAAATGGTGTTGGCATATATAAAGGACATGTATAAATTGTTATTGGTTTTATAGAATAAATATTGTATTTAGGGTGGTCCAAAATCTAGATTCTACATTGGAGGCCAATGATTAGTATCATATTTTACTACATAATTTGGGTGTATTTAAAAGTCAATCAATTTCAATGATTACATTATCTCCCTGTAGCAGCAGTGTGTTACACTGTTAATCAAACAATAGGTCTTTGACTTTGTTTTCATATTTCCTGATGCAGTATTAGTGAGGGACTCTCTGTCAGGTATTAGAGAGGATAATTGTGATTAAGCACCGGACTTATCTCGGAAAGCAAATCCTGCATGCAACAGGCCAGTCTCATTGTGATTGATGGGCCGTGTTGCTAGGTAATTAGAAATCTTCAGTCTCCTTCCTGTTTTGATCATTTCTGTTTTTGGTGGCTTCTTTCTTTGATCCAGTTATGCAAACAAACACTTCTCTTCTTGTTCATTTTTTATTTATTTTTTACGTAAAAGCACATGATCATGACAGTGATTTTTTGCATAAAATTAAACTTGCTTCCTTGTGGTTTGTAAACTTGTTAATCTTGGTCAAATATTCGGTGTTTTATGTGCTGCGTATAGCACTCCTCTGCCTAAATGAAAGTTTATATATTCTTTGTATTAAAAAACAAAAACAAATTAGGTTTAAGTAAAAAAAGTTGGAATTGTGTTTGAAGAAGGAAATTCTAGTGTCAGAACAAGACTTTGTTTGAGAGGGACTGAGGGATCCTCTATCATACTCTGACAGGCCAGTTCGTTTTATGTTCCGAAGTTCTTTATTGCCATAGGATGACCCAATGTGACCCTCCGGTAACTAGAGCGAGGGTGATTAGTAACATATTAATTATCATAATGGATGTTCCGAGCAATAAAACTACTGGATAAGGTGACCTTTACTCTAATATGATAGGTGTAAAGAAAAACCAGGTACTTAATACTGTGTGTTGTTACTCAGCACTTTTGGAAAACCATCTGTTTTAGTCGTGGCAGCTTGGTATTGGCTACTGTACATATATCGTAGGGTTAGGATACAGTAAACACACCAAAAAAAGTCATTTGTCTCCATAGAAAACAGATCTTGACATCATGTGTCTCATTAAGCTTTGTAGATTCAGGTGTTTCAGTGTTTTCTTTCTAAACATTGAAAGTTTCTTGCTTCCATGTGCTTTAAAGACATTTATGGACACAATTCGCAAGAGACTTTTAGTCAGATTTTTAACCTTTTACCCTAGTCTTTAAGTCTTTTTGAGTGTGGTGGACTACTTGGGTATTATGTAAACACATTATTTCCTTGAACATGTTTATAGATCTCTGTAAGAAAATTATGTTATTGTAAATGTTGAACTCTGATTAGAAAAAGTTCAAACATGGTCTGGCAGTTATGTTTAGTTATAAATTTAAATCCACTTAACTCCTTTTATGTTGAATCAAAGAGAGACTGGAAATTGTCCAAATTCTGTAGATCTTTTAACTGTTACCCATATTGATTACATAGCGGTTTGTAGTCCCTTAATCTTCTGTATTTCATTCCGGAGACGTTCTGTTTGCATTTCATCAATACATGTGAACTTGGTGACTGTTTAAATTTATTTTGGGATATCTTATAAAATTTGTGCATAATTGGAAATAGAACATAGAAGACTCTATTGATTGTAAGGGTAAGGTGTTTTCAAAAAGATTGCCGATTTCTATAAATTGTATTATATTGATTGAAATTTGGTGTAATCTTTAAATATTGTTGTATTTAAATGTAACATTACAGATGTTAGAATCACTGTTGTATGACGCAGATTATATGATCCAGAAATAACAGGAAGTGCAGATGTAACACCTCAATTCATTCCAAGATGGTTTTTGTTTTTGTTCCGCAATATTTTGTCTTTCCATCCGCACTGAAATATTTATCTGATTGCGCTATTGATGATGAATGTCGGCAATGTAATAATAATTACGGGAGATCAATACTACAAAGCCTCATGTCAAAAACAATAACGTAACAGTTGTAATCGCGATTGGTGGGCCCTCTGCATATTGATTGGACGAGAGTCTTATCATGAATAATGTAACAATACAGGTGCTTTATTCAGGGGAGTTGAACGGTGGTGCAGTTTTGAGGGGTAGGTCACGATTTTCTAACACCCCAGTTACTCATTCCTTTTATCTTTATGGCAGCAATTAAGAAATACCCCGTGTCATTTGTGGTTCGGATTTGGGAGGTCTTAAGGGGAATTCCTAGCTGTGACCATGCAGTCTTTGTAAGGGGAAGTAACTTGATTATGGGACTGTTATACAAAGGAGTCCGTATTTCTGGGTAGCTTTTTTTCCCCTCTCTTTGATGTGGTTTAATTGATTGATCCTCATGCTACCAGGTTAAACTATTTTTATCCGAAGTATAACGTGACACACACAGAGGTTACCATAACAACCTACACCCTTTGTGAAAGATTCCGTGTTATTTTTCTTAAATTTCTTTATGTATTGGGTGGCAAGATAATTGCTATGAAAATTTAGGCCACATACTTTCAAGAATCTCCTTGGGTATTTTTTTCTTCGAATAGTGACATTTTTTACACTGCATGCATGCTCTGAGTCTCTTTGTGTTTTTTACTTCATTATCTTTTGTTTCACAATAATATTCGTAATGACATAATTTTCCTCAGCAAGCCAAATTAGGGATGTATGTACCTCATTTTTGCTGGGTCTTTTTCCTATTATCTGGTCATTGCAAGTATAAAAAATAAAAATGTCATGTTGGATATTATATAATACACTGTAGTATCTTTCTTACGAAAAAGATAATAATCTTAAAAATCTGTAACACTTCCTCTTGGGGGGTTCATTTCAGTTGAGGGGGTAAGATTTAAAAACCCATTGAAAATATATATATTTACAGTGTGCACAGGGCTGGAAAGGGGTTTCTTTTCACAATAACAATAAATCAACTTTCTCAGTAATCAAGTGGAAATAAAACACAAAAAGCCTTGAGTTCAATGTTCACCAAATCTCTGTTACAAATTACCTACATTTCTCTACGTTTTGAGATCAAATGCTTGGAGCTTAGGCATGTATCTATGATCTGATTTAATTACCACACCGCTGTGTTTAAACATTGTTCAATGTTTCAGATATTTGTTTTTGTTTTTTCCTTTTACTTCAGGCCAAATGTTTTTTTTTTATGGACATCATGTGGTTCTGATCAAATTTCACATTAGCAAACAAAAAAATTAGGAAGCTTTACTGTCTATTGTCTGGTCTTAAACATCAAGGAAACAGAAATAGAGAGAAAGAGAGAGAGAGAGAAAGACTACATGATAATATCTATAACATTCAATTTCATGGTCCAACAAATGCGACCCTGTTTTCAACATTGACATTACATAGCAGTTTCTTTTGCTTTATTTACTTCTACTAAACAAAGAGTAAGGGCTTCTTACAGGATCTGAGCCTTTCTACCTTGTAGTTCAGATTGATTTTTCAATATCAGTGGCTTTTATTGTAGAAAGTAACGTTACCTACGTCACACGGAGTAATAATGGGTTTTTTAGCATCGTCGTATTTATGAAAAAACTGACAGTGATTTTTCCCACTCATTATAACATGATTTCTTAATCTAGGGGATATTAAATATTGATTGTTCGTACGGTGGTGAGTGTTTTATCAAATATAAGGCTCTCTCTCCGTCTATTATGATACTGATATTGATGTATCAGTGAATTGGATTGCTACTTTATTGCGATGATCATTTTGTATGATTTATTTTCAGCTGGAAGACGAAACAGACATGCTGAAGGATGAGCTGAGTGAAGCCAAGAAAATGATCCGCGACCTGCAAGCTGAGCTGGCCAAGAGCAAGGCCAGCAGTAACTACATGGTGACCACGCTCAAGTGTCAGTTGAAGAAGAGCCACGAATCGCAGCAGGCCCAGCGGTGCCAGTCGGACCGACAGATGGGCGAGGTGCTGGCTCATCTTCTCTACCTGGAAGGACAGTTAAAGAAGGACAAAACTCATATCAAATTTCTATTAAGACAGAAGGACGACATCATTCAAAAACAGAAGTGTGACATTGAGGAGTTAAAGAATACGAACCAAAGGTTGATCGAAGCGGTCAGGGAACACTATGCAAGAAAAGGGAAGAACGGACTGTCGAAGGAACACAGTGAAAGCTTACAGAACGCTGAGGCAGAGGTGCCGTGTAGTCCAAAAGTGAAAGTGAAAAACAGGGGTGCGTTCGGTTCGGTGAAGGACATTATATGGAAACATCGAAGCAGCTTAGATCTATCAGAAGCAGGTATGGAAATTCAGGGGAATCTTAAGAAAGATCGACAGTATAGCAGTCAGGAGAATCTATTTTCATTGGGCAGGAGAAGCAAAGAAGCAAGAGAAAGCAGAGACAAAAAGTGTAAAAGCATCGCTGGCTACCCCGATCATTCTTTGGAATATCTTATTCCGGAGGAAGCGGAACTGCGTGATATTTCTTTGCATGGAAGTGCTTCGTCCCTGAAAAAGGGTCAAAAGAGTGGACGGAACGTCAGTTGGGGAAGTGATAAAAGTGATGTGAATAATTCTTACGACAGTAATGGCCATCTCATGGTATCCCCGATGATGTCAGCGGGATCCATGCCAATGCTAAATAAAAATTCAAACTTGGATCTAGTGACAAAAGATCGGCCTCATTCCATCTCCAGCATCGAAAGTTTGTCTCGCGAGAACTGTTCCTCTCTTCCTGGGACCCCGAAAATGGAAGAAAAAGTACCGCATCCAGTGCCACAAGAATCTTCAAATCCATTCAAAAACCTCAAGACTATCCTGAAGCGGAAAGGAAGTAAAATGAAAAACAAGAAACGCACGGTTTCACTCTCGAACAGTGCCAATCCGGAATACGAGGAAGCTATGAAGAAACATTTTGAAAAGTATGAGATGTCATAACTCTGGTTCATTTGGTATAAGGGTACCTGTTCAGCATCATTGTGCATTATTCTTCTATTTACATTACTTTCTATAAACTCTAGTCTATCAGAAAAAAAGCAATGAATACATTTAATTATATGTGTAAGAAACTGGAATCAACATAATGAAAGGTTTCAATTTTTATTTTTTCTTTGCGTTACTTTTTGTGTCAAGTTTAATTAATGCTGATTTATATGCTACTTTTCGTTTCAATAGATCCACAATTTGCTGGGTAGAATTTTTTTGGTTCTTATTTCTCTGATGCTCCATCGTTATGGCAAATACTCTAAAGCTACTCCACTCTACATTAGTGTTCATGTAGTTTATAATTGTACGATATACAGGGCTATTTTTGCCCTATTTTGGCTCTACTATTCTCCCTAGTTGTCATTTTGAACCATATTGTGATTGAAAACAGTAAACTATATCTCTCCTCTTTAAATGAAACTTTGTGAAGGCAAAATTGAAACAGGGCAAAATCTTTTGGTGTAATTGTGCAAAAAAATTGGGGTCAAGGTATTCTTTTTTGAGAAGTGGCCTTCATCCAATGCCTGTCCACTTCTCAGAAGAGAATAGGGGCAAGGGTACCTTTGTATAGAGTACAGCTTCCCAAATCAGATCAGACATTCTTCCCCCCCCCCCCCCACACCCCCCCCCCCCTTACCCCCTCTGTATTGTTTATACTGAACATGTACAATAATTTTATTTTAATGTAATTTTTCAGAATTTATATTATAAACAATAAATTACTGACTTCCATGTACTTTAATATATTACTGGGTTGGGGGGGGGGGGGGGTACTAATATGTTTTGGTTCCCATGCAGTAAGTAAATTGTTTACTTAAAACTTCAGAAGTGTTCAACAAAAATGTACATAAAACCAAGGAATAATACCACACTGTATACACCTACTGGAGTGATATCATAAGAGGGGGCTTGCTCATTCAACGCATTTAAAAACACCAAAACCTACCACAGAAGTGTTGATAGTTTAAACATATACGTGTAAACTTTTTTTTTGAATTGTGTGTTTATATACACTTTGATGGTATACATTCAATGACTTTTAAAATTTAGGACTAGAAAAAACCCTTTAAACTCCTCCAGCCAGTAAATCCCAACACATTTAGAATATATCACTCTTATAAATTTCAAAGCCAACATATGTCAATTTTTTCACACTTTAATATCTTAATTGTGTTTTTGTAAATGTTTTTTTTTTTTCAAAATCTAAGAGTGAATTACTTTAATGTTTAAAATACACGTTAAGTATATAAAAGTTTATCGCAAACATTCAAACCTAAAACTAAATATTGATCGATACATTTATTTCATATATGGCTTTAATAAAAATGTTTGATTTTATTCAAATAGAGACAAATTTAAGGAAACTGATTTATTTGGGTTTTGAAAAATTTCCTGTTCATGTATTAGAAATATCTTCCTTGGTTACTGACAGTCAAATGCGCTCTGTGACCCCTTTTATATCAACCAACAAAATATATCATGCATGTTTAAATTTCTCGTTAATTAAAAGTGAAATTCATATTTACTGGAGAGACCCCAACAAAAATTTAAACAGCTGTTCTGCTTTGTTAGACAGAATTTGTCAAATTTATCAAGTTGTTCAAACATTTTTTTTTGGTGATATGATAAATGGCAGAAAGTATAGAGATGTAAGTTTCTGTGGTTTAAATTGTATTTTTTTGTTAAGAAAATCTAATTTTATGTTTGACTTTTCTCCTGTACCACTGGAATGTTAGAATATGAAGGTCTTCAAGTTGACATTCCTGATTTCTAAATGTCTTTGTAAACCAGAAAGGTGCTAGCGTGTTCATTAAGATATTCCTGGATTACGGATGACAAGAATTTAATTCGGTTTTTTATTTTCTTCTACAATGGATTACGTATATATATGCTTGTTACGACATTGTACATGTATATGTGATTGTTATATGCTTTGTTTCTTAATTTTTTTGACTTTGAGCTTATTAGTGCCTGCACACAGGATTTTGCTGTGGTGAAAAATTGTTTTGTACAGTTATATATCTATATACATGCATAATGAATTCATGCATACATAAACCAGATCTTCTCTCTCGTACAATCTTCGTTTTGTTTTAACGTTTCCTCGACTAGGAATATTCATTAAGCCGTAACAGCTTAATTTGCACAATGATTCATCGGGCCTCTTAAAAAATGTTGGCATTAAAAATCAACGAGCGCAAAGAACTGTATGTGTATTAGATATATGTTTAAAATGTTTGAATGAGCTAGTACTTAATGGGTCCTATATATTTCTACAACACCACGCATTAACTTGGTTTTAATTGAGAAATATATGACTTGGATGTTCCGCCCTTCATTACTTAGGATACACTTCACTTTTAGTACTGGTTATAAGCATACAAAAAAAGTACTGCATATAAGATCAGAGTAAATGCTTGTACTTTTGAGGCACTCTTCTTGCAGTTTGCTGATAAAACTTTTGATAGTGAAATGCATCAAACAACTGCATACATAATTTTCTCTGAACCTCTCCACTTGTGCATGAGAAAAAAGAATTTCTGTC
Source organism: Magallana angulata (assembly GCF_025612915.1). Lineage (NCBI taxonomy): Eukaryota > Metazoa > Mollusca > Bivalvia > Ostreida > Ostreidae > Magallana > Magallana angulata. Next base: position 42,495,395 of record NC_069117.1, read on the forward strand.
TGTCCATCTTCAGGGTTGTTTGCAACTGTTTCCATGATATAGATTTCACCTGCATGAAAAATAACCTGTCATATATTTATTCTAGTTTAAATGTCCCATTGTTTCAAACAAATATTTCTCATAGTTAGATCTAGATTAAATATACATGTGCTAAATTTATAAACGTGCATATTTTGAAATCAAGATTAGGCCCAACATGAATTGGTTTAAAATCAAAGCATAGCCTGGTATGAGCAATCTGTCTGTAATCTGTCTGCAGGGTTTACCAGTAGTTGTGTACGGTTCGCTGTTGAACAGGTGATCTCGCAAAGCAGGTGTGATACTAAACACAAACAATTTGTAAGGTCCCAATCCCCTAGCCAATAGTCATATTCTACTCCCCTTTGCAAGATGAATCGAGTTCATGCAATTTATGATTGATGTTTTAAAATAGCAATGCTCTTATAGCTTTAATAACGCATACTCTGTGGACATTTTTAAAATCAAACAATTTATATGACAGAGAGTGAAAGGCAAAACTTGTTATGCAAATCTTGTTCAATTGTGTTTTTCTATATAACAATGGCGAAACATTAACCAGAAAGAGTACTAGTGATCTTGAAAAATAAAGAAGCGACTCTGACGGGATCAAGGGGACAAAACAGCGCTATAATGAATTAAACATTTAGAAACGCTGCGTGTCAAAAACAATTAACAAGAAACAGATACACAGACTGCATCAGAGACTTTGTTTTTTTTAAAATGTAATCTTGGCAACCCTTTATACCATTTATTATCAAAATAAATGTATAAACCCCTCCTATTGGTTGATGTTTGAACCAGAGTCGTTCATTTTATCTCGAGGAAAATTACTTGAGACGAAGTGACAAACACCTGCATATATCAGGGTCTTTACACATTGCACGTTTTAATTACACAAACTTAAACTTGCAGATAACAAGAGGTGTGGCCAAATTAACAACCAATTCAACGACTTCTTCCCAAAAAAAACATTAATGAGCCCCGACCTTCTTAAATCACCACAACCACAAAGTACATGTACGCGGCAGTACTAAAATCCCAGAAGGCTTTGTAAACTTCCTCCCACAAGATGTTTTTTTTTTCCCTAGGGACTTTGGAATTAAGACATTTGGGTGGGTCTGGACCCATAGGGAAGTGATAGGGCGCCTCATTAACCCCCCCCAGAGAATAATTAATCTGTGAAAGTCATCACTCACACTTAATCTATTCATCAGATTCTGTTTTATGTAAATCAGTCTTGTGATTGATAGTGGAGAAAGCACCAATATGTTATGTTTTTGTTTTTTAACAACCAAACACAATGTAACCACAATACACATGTATTGCTGTATAGTTCTTGCAGAATGTTGCATAATAATACAATAAGTACCGGTATACCATTCCAATTCCTTCTGTGGTTATACAATGACAGTGCCATTATCATCATTTTAAATACCCCAAAGACTTAGAAAATTAATTAATAAAAAGCCTTGACCTGAAATAACATGCACCATGAAATTTAATGCAGTACTGAGGTTGAACAGGCATTTGTTTCTCCCCATAGTACTACATGTATTACATTAATGGTTGGATGGGGGCCATAATCGCAGTGGTTTCAAAAATGAGCTAGTCGTGCTTACCAGAAGAAACGCTCAATAGGATGAATACAGTTTTCAGCACAAACATTATTAAGTTGCCCAAAATAAAAATAAAAAATTATAGTTAAGTTTCTTTCTTTGAAACTTTGAGAATATTATACCGCCTTGTTCTAAAAATAGAATATGAATGAAAAGATTTTGGTATCAAGTTTATGAAATGTACGTTTAAGAGTGGTGTTCAGGTTTCAATTTAATCAGAGAAGAGGTCAATGTTTTACTAGGACAGGAAACTATCTATCTATCCCTCACTTCCCAGTAGTAAATGTTAGTATGCATCCGGCATAGCAAAATCTAGACGTGTCAGTATGACACAATTGTCACACCTGCAGGCAAGTTTAAAGTATTACAAGTCAAAGTGAATTCATCAAAATAGAGAGATGCGTGCTAAAAAATCTGCTCAACTACATGCGAAACCTTTGAAATTTGAAGAAGAACAAAAATTTAAAAGTCCAAGGTTAAAAATTCTAATGAAATTTGATATACCCCTATGAAACTCAAACTTAAATTTGATTTGTAAATCACGTATACTGTGTAAAGTTAGATTGGTGTCTGCAAGAAGTTGGTGAAACTTTTAAATGAATTTAGATATTTACTGTTAAAGTCAAAGAACCATAACTTTGCTGAAAGTGTATGACTGTATAAAACTAGCCAATTCATCTTGAAAAAAATCTGTTAATAAGCAAAGAAAATTACATATTCAAATTACAAATTAAAATTACACCCATGTATCATGATGGAATAATGAAAAGAGGCGAACATAAAGATGCCACTTTGGCAGTTTTATAGTGCAGCATAAACATTTCACTTGCACTATTACATTTAAACGACTTAAGGAAGATTTCTCAAAAAAAATTGTGGATGGCATTCCAAACTTACAAAAAACAACTTATTTATTCAATTCAACCCCTCACAACATTTAAACAAAGTAAAAAAAACTTAATATTGAAGTTGAGATTCTAACAATGATTTATTATCTTAAAATTGAACACATTAATTTTTTGACTCATCAATCAAGTGTACAATGATTTGTTATTCCACACCATGAGAGTCTCTTATCAGTCTCTACTTTGTTTTGTTGGAACTATTTTCTATCCGTTCAGGTCTACAGAGGAGCTGGTGTAGGTACACTCATGAGCGGTGAGTCGAGCTGTTCCTGCGGAGTTGCTGGACTTGGCTGCCAGGCATTGATTTTGTCTGTCAGTTGTTGGTAAATAGTGTGAACACATTCACTGTGCTGTCAATGGCAATGGAGAAAAATTGTGAACTTGGGTCATACAGTGATTCATCACTAACAGAAAAAGACAAGTACTGGCACATCATCGGAAACCCAAGGCCAGTCTAACACACACATTGACTGTTGGCCAACTCCCTTAAATTTTCTTGGTTTTCATGACATTCTGATATTTATTATTCTTAATCAATCAACAAATGAAAAAGGGAAGATATTTAATTTTTAGAGTTGAAAAATAAATGGAAATCAAAGTATGAAAACATGCAGATGTTAATAGATGCTTGAGGAAAGATGACACAATTGGAAGGATTTACTTCACAGAGATGGTCTGAAGCCAATCAAAATTCCAATCAAAAAGAAAAATTCAGCTAGGCGGCCCAGAGTCATTAAGTATGTGCAAGACTGGTCATAGGTATCTGATAATTGACCAGTATAACAATATGAATTTAATCACACTGCTATTTGTAAGCTATAAAACAGGGAATATAACTCTATATCATAAAGAATATTCTACCTCATTGTTGGGCAGTGTGCCATCCAAGATGGCCTGCAGTCGACCCTGTGGAACTTTGGGGTGTATGTACCACAGCAGACGAAGAAGATGACGGAAAACATTTTCTCTAGATATGCCAGGCTAGAGGATAAACAATGAATGAAGTTAATATGTGTCATACTGCTATACTAAATCAAAATTCTATCTTTAATTATTTCCAACCAGCTGATTATACTTGCTAGAACATACTGATTGGACCTTGCATACTGGTATATATTTTAATATTACTTTTAGGTAATCATTTCTTTTTTTTTTCTTGATTTCTTCTTTTTTATCTTAAGTAAAAAGATGACAAAATTCTTATTGTAAAGAAAAAATGTTCACAAGTACAACTGTTTGAGCAGCTATGACACTCTTTTTTGGGACATTAAAAATGCAATTAAAATGAATACTCATTAATCAGTTTAATTGTTACGTCTTAATTATCCAAAGATTAGAACCAAATAAATGTTTTTCAACCTGTGTATATGCATATGTACGTACAAGGAGATAATCATCAAACACAACACTGCAGAAATCGTCGTGAGCGAATTCATCAGACATGGCGATGAGGAATGAGATGAGAGAGTGCAGAAAGGTATCTTCGTAAGCACGCTCGTTTTCACAATGTACAAGAACGGGGATAATGTTACACGCTGCCACCCTGTCCTTCATCCTGGTCACCTGGTTCAAGAGGAGAAAAGAGGACATTTTAAAAATTCTTGATATCTGTCTTATGTAAGGGAACTAACTCTAAGATAAATGCATAAAGTCAAGACTATTCATTGTTATTTCCTATCTAAATTTGTTTAAAAATAAAGGTGAATTTTTTTTTTCACCTGCAAAGAATAGTAGAGAGTTGTGAAGCTGGCTATGGGATTCTCTTTAACAAAAGTCAGAAACAGATCAGAGGGAGGGGTGGCACTAAGGGGTGGCTCCTCCGGTAGCTTGGCCGACAGGACCCGTGTGTGGTCCTCCACCATTAGCGAAGATATCATGGGCAAGAACTTGGTGAACAGTGATGATTCCTAAATACAGGAAGAAAAGATGGCTTTCATTTACATTTTTAAATATCATTTCAATGATAAAATATTAGGTCAGCTTGGTTCGGTATAATAAAAACTCTCTTGAAATTCTAATAATATTTGGAATTTACTTGAAGAAAAAAAGGTTTAAAAGTCTCATACTCTTTCTATTTATCTGGTGTTTTTTACTATTGTGTTAAAATTTTTAACTAAATTCAACCATTGACATTACTGGCACATATCTTCAAGCTTATTTGAATAAACAATCAACTGCAGTTGAGAAAACTCACAAAACGTGTGAATTGCAATGCTGCCAGCTCAAATATAGTAGCAAGATTACAAACTTTGATTATTGCTTGTGTTTAATCAGATAGTATCCAACATTTTCCAGCAAATTTCTACAGGTGCACAAAAGTAAGTCCTACCAATTTTGGTTCCCTAAAGAGCTGGCTGTCAATCATGTCCCAAGACCCTAGACCAAGTCCCATCATCCTCACCAGCAACACAATCTCAGAGCTATCCTGAAATTGGAAGAATCACTTACTAAGGGACATTTCGGTACCTTATAAGTCACACAAACTTTTGTGAACTGAATGTTAAAAATAAAATCAATGAAATATTTAGTAATACAGACTTTTATAATATTTTCAAAATGTTGGATGAAGTACAGTTTACATGTAATTTGATTTTCTTTGTTAATTCAAGAGATAAAGACAAAATAAAACTTATGATATTCATCATTTGTTAAAAGTTAAGCTTCTAAATGCATACCCTTGGCAAAGACTCATTATTTAAACAGTGCTGCAAGTTCCTCATCATCGAGAGCCCAACTGTATTCATGGAGAATGGGTCACACAGCACCATGGAAAGATCCCTAAAACACCCATATTTTTCAAAACTTTACACAAATGATAATAGTTCATGAAACAAAAACATTTTCTCAATTTTTACAGAGAATAATATAGTTATACCAAAACAGAAGTTTCATACTGTATTTATTTCACTTTTTACAATGACTACAGTATTCATTTATTACCCAAGAACAAATTCCTGTCCTCTTCTGATTCCATCCAAAAAGCCTTGCAACTCTCTGGATCTCTTACTGTCAATGAATTTATCTCTAATGCATGCATCAACACACCAAGTAAACTTATGACAGGGGTCTATAGAACAGATGTCATTAACTTCCTGGTCATGAAGAGCCATCAGAAGTTCTGCTCTTAGAGTACAGTAATGCATATTTCTTGTTCTTAGAAAAAGAGTTCTCAAAAACTGCAAAACCATATCATACAATTTGACATTTTTGCCGACCATATCGGCAAGTCTTTGAACTACTTCACTCTGTCTTCTTAATTTTGGAGATGCAAGGTAAAATGTCTGAGCACTATTTTCATGCGAGAACAGGGAATTTTCTTTTTCTTTGATATATTGTGACAACAAAGGTGAAACTTCGTCTCCAAATAGCGCCTGATTGTCCGACCAAATTTGTCTTTTCACTTCTGTAGCTGCTTCTGCATATAATTCCTTATCGTCCAGAATCTTCTCTAAGTATTCATCCTTAATTTGGGGGAGATGTTTAAGGATTGCCATAACTACTGGTCTTAAACTCTTCACCTTTATCACTGGGAAACTTTTCTCCAATAAACTCTCCAGTTTTTTGTACCTTTCTTCATTATCCCCAGATGCTACGTCCGATATCTGCTGGACTAGTCTTTCCCGTAACTCTTCAAGAACCGAAGAATGGAAATCAAGTCGCTTTATATCATGCAAGTCCACGAAAGGTAACGCAGGCCTTAGCGATGGCAATAATATGCCATTGTCAGTTTGAAATTCCTCTATCGCTGCAAGTGGGTCAGCACAGTTTGTTAACGACTCGCGGAGAAATTCTCCACCAGGTATTCCGAGCTCTTCCAAACCAGCCATTGTTTGGGAAATGTTATCAAAATTAATTCACTGAATTTTCTTGGGCATTGGCAGCATTTCATTCAGATTCTTCCACTTTCGATATCATGCAAATTCGCGATTTTTAGTACCTCTGATTTTAACTTTAACATCTAAAGAGTTCTTGGTAAGGGACGTCACTCCTATGAAATACCTTTATTACCGACGTTTTCTCTCTCTCTCTCTCTCTCTCTCTCTCTCTCTCTCTCTCTCTCTCTCTCTCTCTTGTATGTTTAATCAGAATAAAAAAAAATACATAAGATTCAAATTTCTTTTGTTATAGGTGCTGATTAGAATTGTGATAAAGGGGATGGGGAGTCGATTGGGGGGATTCGTTATTAGCACAGACCTTTTTTCAATAAGATTATATTAAGGTATTGAATTTTAATCATCTTATTTCGATTTTTTTTTTATTTGATAATTCTATTGCAATGCATTTCTTAACTTTAATGTATAAGCTGATTCAATAAGTTCGATTGTATTCCTCGTAAGAATCAAAGAATGAATCCATAAATAAATATATACTTTGAGAAAAAAGGAGAATTTTTTTTTTAAACATCTGTTCTATGACATTTTTAGCGGCAAGTCCTCAGTTGAAATTTTTATCAGTTTAAATTAAAATGCTTTACAAAATTGATATGCTTTAAACAAATTCGTAGATTTTCAAAGTCAACCAACTCTCTCTCTCTCTCTCTCTCTCTCTCTCTCTCCAGCAAACAGAATCACTAGTACCATATTGAATTCAATACAGTTTGACAAAAGGATGTAGCTCTCACATGGGAAAGAAGAGAGAGGAATACAAAGAAAAACTGCCCTTTTCCAATTTTTTTTGCAAGTGCAACAACATATCTATATACATGTATTCTGTTTTACCTATACAATAAAACGCATTTTTTTTTGGGGGGGGGGGGGTTCATGCAGACTTGATGGAAGCATTGCATTGGAAATAGTACATAACTTGCGTCAAAAAGAATTAGTATACGATAAATATTTTTTGTAAAATTGTTCATGGAAAACATTGTAGATTTGACATGCACAAATACCATATGCATGGTAAGATTCCGTTTAATTTTTTTTTCCTTAAAAAAAATAACAATTTAAAACATGTTATATGATTCCACAGAGTTTGGCATGAAACTAGAATGCAATATGAACATACATGCATTTCGCTTTGGTTTAAGGATTACTGATGTCGAAAAACAGGCATTTTGTTGCATACAACATTTTCTGGATACACCTAGCTAGCAAAGGCATCAAAATGGATAGTTGGAAATTACGCAGAAGTAAAATGAGTTGACGCTATCTGCTCTTAAATTGCTTTGAAATACATTTCACTAGCATTGAAAAAAATGTCATTTTTAATCTTTTGTTTGATTTGGTTTACATACATGTATTATGTAAAAATTATAATAGAAATTATTAAACACTCGTGATTTTTTGCTATGTCAGTAAAAATGTTTTGGACAGAAACCCCAAAACATTACGGAATGTCAAAGTTTGGATTTGACTAACCATGGAGAATTAGTCTTCATGTTTATCTACATTCTAGGAGAATTGCATTTTATTTAATACACATGTATGCAACTCATGTCAGTCGGCAGACACCTCATTTTTTATTTACCAATGTATTTTTTCTCTCTCCTTTTCCTTCAACAAATGTTCATCCCAAAGTCCCATAAATCTGCTTGCTATCTTGTATTCTTGCTTGCTTCTGTTATGGGCGTTGAACCTCTTTTTACAATTTACAGAGCTTTTACCAATGACTCTGTCACTCAAACAGATTTTGTTGTTGTTTCTCTGTCTCCATTCTGGCCCCAAAATTATAAATGTGAAACATTTGCTACATTCTGATATCTATCTCAGACAAGTTTTCATTGCTCGTTCTTTTTCCATTGCAATTGTGTGGCTGTTTTGTCAGAAAGATATTTTTTTTCAGGGAAAAAATTGATAGCCTTTTGGAACAAAAAATCGTAAATGAAATCATTTATTGGTGGGAAAAATTAGGCGTTTTTACGAAAGCCCATTGAGCTCATTTTCGTAGGTAAAAAAAATATTTTTTTCGCGAATAAACGCGAAACTTTCGCGATTTAACGCGTAAGTTTCGCAAATAAACGCGAAACTTTCGCGAATAAACGCGAAACTTTTGCGATATAACGCGTAACTTTCGCGAATAAACGCGAAACTTTCGCGATATAACGCGTTACTTTCGCGAATAAACGCGTAACTTTCGCGAATAAACGCGTAACTTTCGCAATTAAACGCGAAACTTAAATATAAATATTGTTACTTCATAGAAGAAACCCTATGAAGAATAATTACTGAAAACAAATATATTAATTTAAATAAAGCAAAATAATATTATATAAAGATGTAAATGAATTAGATTTAACCTTATACAAATTAACATAAATTCAAACGTAGGAAATCTTTAAAATCTTAGTACTGATTTTCAAAGAGCATACTGCATCGTGCTTCTCGCATTGTAATGGGTGCTGTATTATTAAAAATGGGGCAGCAACATATTTTAATTATAACCATTTTAATTCGAATTAAACGTTTAATTAGGTATCATTTTAGAATTTAATTGATATCATTGTTTAAAACGTTATGATATATATTATATCGCTGCAAGATAACTTAACGTCTAGTTTTATATCAGAGAGATAAGTCAAGCTGTGAATTGAAATTTTCAAGCTTTTGTTCAAATCTAGATGACGTAAATTCGTCCACCAAATTTATCACATATATCATTTAAAAATTAATACTAAGATTTAAAAGGTTTGTGACGGTTAAATTTATATCAATTTTATAAGAAAAAGATCATCAATGAATGCCTGTTCGAACACAGGGTCGGCGAACAACTGAAAATCGTAATATGATGCTCAAACTTATTATCTACTTTGGACATATAACATATAAAAATGTTATGATAAAGTTTTATCAGATTTATTAATATCTATATGCCAAAAAGATAATTTTGTCTTCATAAATCAACGTAACAAGGATATTATAATAATGATGAATAATAAGTATTTATTATATAAAACTTAAAATGTGTTTGTTTTCCATCGTTTTTCTTCATATGGGTTCTGTATGAAATGACAATATTTATATAATAGTTTCGCATTATTTCGCGAAACTTACGCGTTTATTCGCGAAACTAACGCGTTTATTCGCGAAAGTTACGCGTTATATCGCGAAAGTTTCGCGTTTATTTGCGAAAGTTTCGCGTTATATCGCGAAAGTTTCGCGTTTATTCGCGAAAGTTACGCGTTTATTCGCGAAAAAAATATTTTTTTTACCTACGAAAATGAGCTCAATGGGCTTTCGTACGTTTTGACATCTAAAACACACTGTTCGATTTTTTTCTTCGGCATGGTCAAAGTGTCACTTGTATGTTTCTGAAGCAAGTGGCCCAAGTGTCACTTTGTCGTCCATTTAAAGAAAGGTACGTCTTTCCTCTCTTTTGACAAGAGAGATAACCCTTTTTGAAAACGAATGAACAAAAAGTATTTAGCTTACTAACAAATTTCAAGCAAAATTAAATTGAGTTGAAGTTGAAATACGGTAGCAATGAAAAAAAGGTTATAAAATGACAGAATAAATAAGTCAACAATAATACAATGTCGTGTAATGTTACGAAACGATTCGACGTTCTACTGAAATTGAGCTGGGATGGGAGAGTTGAAATATACGGTGTCTACACAGGTAAATGTGTGTACCTGTGTTTTTCACGTGCCCATTTGTACTGATATGTAATATTTACCTATTACAACGAGAAACCATCTTCATAATGGCTGTAGTCTAATTTATCACCGTGTTAAAACTGCGGAGGTGTAAATTTCACGTTATATTGGCCCATATAACTGCATCTGTCATCCTGATTTAATTTTATGAATGTAATGGTGACGTAATTAAAGGTCTTACACACATGTTGCATAACAGTATTTTAACTGTCTGTTCACATAGTGCTGACTGAAGACCGAACAATCCCATATAGTCTACACTCCTGCCCAAATCATGGAAAGGTAAGGACTTCATTTTTATTTTTTTCTTCTATCGATAATATGATATATACAGATAATAAATACGTGGATAAGATTAGATTAACTATACATGCGATAAGCTGTCAATGTCAGACCCCTCTCCCCTCAATAATCAGGTGATTTACAGAGATCCTGACCCCCATAATGCTTTATCAAGCCATCAGTCTTTGGAGGGTTTTTTTTTTACTTCTTTTATTAAAAACCTTGTAAACATTGACCCCCATAACTTTGTCACTGATATCGGGGGTAATTCTCTAAGTAACCGCTTGGTAATCAAACAACTAAACCATCGACAGTTATTCACTTCTTGTAAAGCAACATTCCTTCAGTTTATGGATTTTTTGCTATTGTTGAAACATCTGATGAGATTAACATGGGTTGGAAATGTACCATATCGCATACACAAAATCATCCCTAAATCCTTTCTCTCTGAATTCTACCAGTCAACATTTGGTGTGCAAACTCATGGAAGTGTGTTATGTACAGAACTTTATAGGACTAATGTGCGTTTGTTCGTTTGTTTGACTGGACAGAGCAAAGAGTGGAAAGTAGCATGTGTTATAGGAAATTCCCAACACAGACTTTGGAGTTTTGTGCCTAGTGTCAATAGAAGATGTTTGTTTAGCTGAAAGTTGGACACAACGATACATTAGCCCAACTTCTTATCTTGTTTACTTTCAATATCTAGCACTAAATTTATGAAGTTTAAGAAAATATTTGCCTCTTCAAAAGCCTTCTTTAATGGCAGAGACCTTTGAAGAGTTGTTCAGTGTATGTCAAAAAAAAGAAGGAAAAAAGTAAATGACCGAATATGCCTTTTATTCCCACAGCAAATGTCATTTTAAGAAGTTTTATTCAGGTGGGAAATATTGCTGCCCTTTAAACTTTATGAAAAATAATGGTAGAACATTTCGACCAAATAACATCTTTGATAACGAAAAACTTTTTTGTCGATTTTAAGTTTGAGATGGGTGTAAATTCAAAAAAATTCTTATACTTTGCAAAGACATTTGTAGTGAAGAGATTCTATTACTGAGGAGAAATCAATGGGAGATACCTCCCTTTTAAAAATCCGTCAAAAACTTCAATTCACACATTTTGAGAATAACAAAAAGTTGAGGTGTGATAGGCGGCCTCTGAATTTCGCGACTCTGCATTGACAAAGTGACAACAAAATCATAGCTTATTGCTGTCTGGAAGCGGGGACAATATTCACCTGTTTAGAATGATGACCCAGAGGCCATGCTTTTTTGTACCCAACTTGTACACCATCCAGGAGTTGCAAGCAGAGAGATTTTATCTGGAGCAAGCCATAGATAGACTAGAGAAGCGGTAAAGTACTGGTTGGACTATTTGATAAGTCTTATAAGCATTGATTGAATCTTAAACTTGGGTCACTCATATAATTGCAAATGTCCTAGATATGGTAGATGGCACATTGTTGCTTTGATTGTCAAAGGTACTGCTGAAAAGATGAGCAATGTGTATTTTATCAGGAATTATGAAAAAAGATATTCTGCTCATCAAATATGAATTCTTTTTTGTATATAGTCTCTTATGCTTGTAATGTATAGTATTTAAAGTGATACTGGTGTTTGCAACTAACAAAGCAAAGCTCTTGGGCAAAAAACCTAGATAAGGTCACTTTTGATCCCTCTACCTTCTTTTCCTTCTTCATTTTTCTTTTGTAGTCAGAGATCAAAAGTAAATGCAGCTAGTGTGGGTAATATGGCCCTGGAGCCTGCTGTGGTCATTGATAGAAGATAAGTAGAAAATGACCATTATCTGGATTTAGACTACTTCATAACCACTTAAGATTACATATGGCTTGAACACGGTATAAGGTAGCCTCTACAACCATTGTGATTCCATAAATCTAGTAACTTTTAGCTCTTCATAGAAAAAGGATCCTCCCCTGTATATATAGTATGTAATACAATTATTTTGTCAGTCTGCCATATTCTCGCATGAATACACCTTCTATTAATCAAGAAACCAAATGACCCTTTTTTTTGTGGTGGTCACTAGGACACAGATTTATTTTATTTCCAGCCACAAATTTTTTTTATTCCCCTATCTCACTATAGTTCTTTAATGATCCTTCAGTCTGAAAAGGCTCGAATTTCACAGTCCAATAGAAACCCCGGGAAAACTTGTTGATGGGATGTTTATTGGGGAAGCGATTATTGAAAGTCGCTTGTTATCATACAGAGGTGAGGACACTTGTTGTGAGATTGAAGGAATTATTATTCAATTTAACAGTATTACAGTCCAGAAATGCCAAAACTTGGCCAATAGTTGGCTGGTAAAATCTTTATAGTGCCAATGTTATCAGCGAAATGCTAGTTCCTGCTTGGAGCCCTCGCTATTTGATAGTCGTAAGTCCTGTATTGCTTTGATAATTGGGAAATAGTTATATCAAAGCAAACAATATTAATTTCCGCATTTCAGTAATGGGCCACCAGGTCTTATTCCAAAAGGAAGAAATGTTTTTATCCAGGTTGAAATAGAAGAAGAGGGAGCAATTTAATATTTGTGGTTTGATCAAATTACGGGTACCTTTCATATACTAGTAAGTAAGTGTCCATTTGAGCATTTGCGAAATATGGTAAATATGTTTTGTCATCAAATAAATCAGTATTTAATTAACATACTTTTCAATGAAAGTAGAAAAAAAATAATTTGAAATTCATACTTATATGTACATGTAATTCATTCAATTCCTTATTTATGATATAATCCATTGGTACTTTGCTAAGTTTCTGATCAAGTCCCTCATGGATGTGAAATTTGTCAAGACAATTATGACCACTTGGCCAGTGGTCAACTCAGATTACTCTCCCCTGGGAGGTGGTTTTGATATTACCTCATTCCCATATGTATGTTAACATTCATATAAAGGTGTCAGAGGTGATGTCAAAAAAATGTATATGTTACGGCCCCTGTGGGTCGGTTTTGCTTGTACCTATTTTCTGACTTGAGGACAGTTAAGCTGATGCAAATGTTTATAATACAAGAGTCTTTTGGTTGTTTGGAACAAAGATGACATTCTACTTTTACTACCGATTGATTCCAACCTGATTTACCTTTTGATGTGTTTAGTGTATCTAAATTGAAACCTCTCTACATGTATGTAAACATGCCTGCACCCTTTCAATGCTTCTTTGATGTTGTTAAATCTATCTCAGTGTACTCAGGAAAGGAGGGAGGGGGAAGCAGCATTCATTTGATTGACATCATTAATTTATGAGCACTTTCATCACGTTTTTTTTATGGAGATTAAAATATGATGAGATACCTTTAAAATTCTTGGCTGGAGACAATTAAACAATCTTATTCTTATCACCGGGACTATCAGACATGTTTATTGGAGGCAGGCTGGGGACTTGCTTGTGACTGATAAGGCCTGCAGATTACATAATGCAATCCAATGAACATGCACTGGGGGGAAAAAAGCAAAGAAAAAGGAAATGCCTGACTCAAAAGAAATTAGCGTTAAACAAGTAAACAAAGTCTAAATCTTTTGGAGTTCATTAAAGAAATATATAACATTGGATACTACATAAACAATTGGGAATGCTGAACATCACGTGCAGTAAATTGCAACATGAAGGCGATATCGTCAGATTTATAGTTAGGATGTGCACTTGTCGAGAGCTATTGCTGGAAGGACAAGCTAGGTTTTCTTCACTAGATGAATGATGAATTCCAGCAGAGTTTGTCATAATGTCGTTTGATTTGGAGATTGTCGTATTTGGTGCAGAGTCCACAGGATTTTTTTCAAGTGCATCATCATTCAACTTTCTTTCCATTAAGATAAAGTATGAAAAATAAGTTCATTTCATAATATTGATTATTTTTTTTAGAAATCTAAGCTGTATGTGAGAATTTAGTTTATAAATGTATAAGCTACAGAAATGTTTTTATTCAGTTAGTGAGCTCTTATATTTTGAGTGATCTGAACATATTTGACTACTACTGGTAGCTTTGTAACATAGTATGTATAACATGATGCACCCCTTATTCTAAATCCTTGCATGGTCTTACGGTATATTGAAGAGATTATGTGTATATGGCTCTCTAAGATCTTTAATTAGTAACCGAAACATAATTCAATAGAACATGGTTTTATGGTGACACATGTTTTGTTTATTGCTCTTAAAAAGTCATAAAAACGCTTATCTTTTAAAGATACATGAATAGGCACTTCATCTGCTAATGAATAACATCTTTGAACTGGGTTACTGAGGCCCTTAGTAAGCTTGCTTTGGAGTTTCCCGCGGAAAGTGAGCTACCTAACGAAAGGGCTGGGAATCATCTAGCATGTTGAAATCATTCACAACCATTAAATATTTATGAAGCTGATGGTCTTAAGACTCCTGTATATGAATTGGGGTGTTTGAAGAAGAAAATTGTCTGGCCTCTAAGACAGCTGCTCTGGACACACTAAAACAGTTGTAAATACTCTGACAGAAGCCAGGTGTGACACAAAAGTGAAGAGATTCCTTCGGAAAAAAGAGTTTATTTTAATGCATTTTTAATTGTGTAACTTGAGTGGGACTTTTTGCTTTGATAAAGCCTTTTTCTTTTGCAGCGAGTTTCTTCAAAACATCGCAACTTCATGAGTTTCTTTCGATTTGTACTCAGAAAGAATATTGAGTGCTCAAAACAAGAACTTTTGAAGTTTCTGTGCTGAAGTAAAAAGGTTTTAATAAGTATTGCACCATTAACTTAATACTTGAGCAGATTGGTTACACGTACGAAATGAATCGAAGTTTGAGATTTATGCACTATTTTATTTTGAGTCACGACAATATTTACTTCATGCCATTTTGCATGTACGCGTCTAAGGGGGGTGCCTGCCATTTTGATGGCATATGATATAACAAATTTTATAATTTTCTTCTTTATCTTAATTCAGTCTTGTAAAATAACAATTTACATTTTTCACCTTGGAGAACTTGAAGATTAGCTTCGTTTTTGCGTGCAATGTTAATGTGAAGGAGTTTCCATCCGTTCTCATGTGGTACAGAATACTTCCACATTTTATTAGAAATAAATGAAGCTGAGAAGTTTTTTGTTTATCTTCTGAACTTAGGCAGGCTAATTTGTGGGTGGGTAAGATTGACACATTTAATTTGATGATGAACACATGCACTCAACCCTTTTCGAGTTTATATAAGCAACATCTCGACCTAACAGGGTTAATCATAGGCACATGACAGGCATAAAACGACTCCCGACTAAAAGGCTTTGAAGTCTTTTGAAATTTATTCCATTTGTGTGCAAGTAATTTGCATGAAATATGTGCAGTTTCAGATGGAAATTGGAGATACCATTTGCAATGAATTGAAAATTTTCAACAGAACTTTTGATGTGTATACATGACATTTTTATCTAAATTTCTGTCATAAGTAGACCAGCCTGATAAGTATTTAAATTTCCATTCAGTTTACGGAGGAAGCTCTCTTGATTGATTGCCCTAAAGTGAATAATGTTGAATTTGATAACTTTTTGTTATTCTCTGCTCCGATTTTGAGTACTGGTAATAATTCTGTTATTTGCCAAACCAAAAGGGACAAAAAGTGCATGGGAAAGGACCTTGATTTGCATTGAAGCTTGTGAGATATCAAAAGTTTTTCAAAAAAAACCCTACGTGAAATTGTGAACATTTAGATAGGGAAGGAAGTCTCACGACTGATGTAATTTTTTTATCAAACCAATGTGTTTCCATGTTTCCTCTGTGTATAATAGTGACAGTTCTAGGAAATATGCATTGCAATAGGTGAGAACTGATGGGGATTTTCATGCAGACTGGTCTTTCGTGAGCAGCAAAGATGCACATCTGTCTGCGTGTTGCATTGCGAGGAAATTGCATAAAAGCACTTTTGTTTTGCTTATCTGGATAAGTGACAGAGCAATTACAGACTTTTTAAGCTTAAAAATTAGATTACTGATACCAAGTGTATTCCTTCTTCAAAAAATCCTGGAGGCAGAAAAGAAAATGCCTTTTTCCGTATACTGGTAGGCTGCTTAAAGGGAAGATTTTTGTCTTATATTATGTTAATATTCGCCGAGCTGTCAGGATTTAAGATATCCCTTTGTTTAATGGTGTGTAAAAATGGCTCTACATCGTCGATCAACAAAGGGAATATTTCACATTGAATCATTGATGTACGGATTCTATCTCTGATATGAACACCTTTCCATCATATAAAATCCGTTGCAAATAAAAACTGAACTAAAAGCTAAGTGGAAAGCAAACAGTCCGGAACAGATCTTGAAGGAACCACAAAAAAAGGGGGGTCCACTGAATTTAGGGAGCCTATAAATAGAAAGCATGTTGGAAATGGACTCCAATGGAAACTGTGAGGTGAAGGAGTTCCGGAAAGGTCATTTATCCGTTCCTGTTCCGTGCCTGGATACCTTTACTTTTGACTGGGGAGGAGGGTATGGGTAAGGATCAACCCTGTTCTTTTTATAATGTTTTAATTTTTTGTTTAAATCAAGGTCAATATTCTCCATAACAGTTGAGAAATACCTTAAATATATTCATTTTATACAGCCTTGGAAATGGAACCTTGAATTTTTGTTTTTGAAAAAAATTGTACTTACAAAAAATTGCTCATAAGAAAAATGTTCAACAAAATCAATTTTTTTTAAATGCATCTAAGGTGTATAAATATATGGCATGTTTTGTGAAAAGAAATTAATAATTATTCATATTGTAATGTTAAATGTATCTCTAAAGAAAGCTTCCAGTTTTGCAGAAACTAAAAGTGAAAAATAAATGCAAGAAAGCTTTTCTTTGCCCATGGAAATTTTCTCTTATAATCCTTACTTGAATTGATAACCCCATGTCACCCCTGTTTGCATAAGGTTCAATCATTACTTATCAAGTGGACTATCAAGTTTTGTTCAATTATCTTATACATGGCTCCATGCCTCACAGAAAGCCATGCTCCAGTTCAAGGAAAATGGTGCAGTTTGCACTGAATGGATCGCTATCTGAGGGATATTTGGGAACTGAGTACTTTATTACTGTTATTGTTATGAACTATGATGGCTTTAACAGACCTACTTTTGAAATTGTACGTGTGTGGAAAAATCTTTGAAAATGTGTGATTCAACCAAATATTTCAATGACCATTATAAGTTACACATTGCTGAATGATGACGTTCCTGCAATCATGAAAACTAGTATTCTATGTAGGTTATGCCTGTCCACTTCTCAAAAGAGAAGAGAAAACTATTAATAGCAGATTTTTTAATGATGGAGTGAAGTAGAATGTATTTATGGTACATTAGTTTGCTTTAGCAATGAGAGGTACATCTATTCACCTTTATTGGTAGGAACTAAATCAAATGATAACATTTTTATTTGATAAATGAAAAATAAAAGCAGTTACCCGGTACCCACCAATGTGCATGCATGCATTTTAATCTGTTAAATATTTTTTGTATAAATCAATGCTATTACCCAGTAGTTTTAAAAGTTGCCCTCCTTGAAAACAGAAAGAGATCCATAAGTTTTTTGAATTGCACTCTAATAAAAAAAATTTGAATTCTTTTTTATTTGTCATCAACCCAGCAAAGTGCAAGCATTTGGATCCATTATCTTTATATATATATGAATGCTTAAGTTATATAAGTTGAGACAACTTATATAACTTAGCATCAAAAAGGAAAAAGTGCTATAAATTTTTTTAGAAATACATTCAAATTGAATAAAATCTTTTGAAAATTCTAAAATTTTAGCACTTATCTTCTTTTAAATGTCAGAGAAATTGGAAGCTGTAAACTATTAGATTATTTATAGATTGAAATGATTGCTGTTTTATTTGATTTTATCCATCCATGCCATGTGGAAGGTAAAAACGTCTTCCTCTGTGATTATAACATTCGGAGGAAGACGACTGTTAAGGTCAATCATGTGTCACCGCTAATCATGGGCATGGATATGTTTTTTTCCTGACGATTTTGCATCTCATTCACAGAAGTCAACAGCTGCATGCTTGAAAAATGGCTCAAAAACTTCAAATACTGAAGCATGTGTTTTCAAATGATTGAGGTTTTCATTTAAAAGTATATGAAATAAAAAATTTCCATTGTGGTGTAAAGAGAGAGAGAGAGAGAGAGAGAGAGAGAGAGAGAGAGAGATAACACTGATTTTACAAGTTTATCAAAGGAGCATTTTTTACCCAGAGTATATACCTGATTTGATTGGAGTTAAATGCTACCAAATTCCAGGCACACAGAAATTAATTAGGTAATAAAATAATAGGGGCATTAATTCGGCATTAGGTAAATAAAATGTCAGAGATTTATAGCTTTTTTGCATGAGTAGACCTTTCACGGGCTGTGTTATTACCCTCCCGCTATTATCTGCCAATCCGCAGCTTCTGGGGCTTGAACATCTACAGCAGTTAGCGACCAGGCATAATACATCTGTCAGCGGCATCTCCTGCGGAAGCCTCCCAGAAAACAACAGTTTGTAACGCAAAGAGGAACAAAACTCTTAAACTAAACCTCCAACGACAAAAAGTTCACTTTCAGTGAAGATACATGTGTCTGATTTTTTTCCCTTTAGCAAGTTTTTTAAAAATAAAAAAAGGGGTTTAATTTCTTAATTTCAATAAAGATTAACTAATAAAGTTAAGATTATTTTATTTTTAATTTTTTGTAGAACATTTTTGAGAGAAAACGTTTTTCATAGAGGAAAGCTAACAAGATTCTTAATTAATATACAATTTAAAATGTCAAATGCTGAACAAGGCATATTTTTAAAACAGATTTATAACCATTTGGTGGCCTGTATATTAAATACATGTAGGTTATGGTTAACCCAGTAACCCAAAGAATGTAAGTTTTTGAAATATGAATGCAAAGTCTTTTATATATCCCTGTACATTAATATCGTACTGTTCGTAATCAGAGATGATATTTTGGCTGATTGCGAGCCTCGTGACATGACCTTTGGTGTAGTTTTTTACATTGAATTGCTCGGTGGAGTTTTTCTCTCTTTTGTCACCTGCTGGTCTCGCTCGTAAGGTGTGCTTGAGCTCTAATTGTAACCATTCTGGATGTTAATCCAAACGTGACAGCAAATTTGACAATGTCAACTATAAGAAAGAACAAGGACTGAATAAGAGGATAGTTTTTTTGTACTGTCTGCATGTTTCGGGTGATATTTTAAAACACAAGTCTGCGTTATTGACAGTCTTGAAAAAGAAGTGTATATATATGCCAAAGGTAAGTTTGAAATAGATTTGGTTTGATGCTGATTTTGGTGGATAGCATTGGCGAAGATAGAAATGTCTTGATATAGAGCAAGATTTTTTATAATTGATTGGCCTTATTGTAGGTAAATCTTGATTTAGTGCACAAAAGTCATCATGATTTTTCAATTGTTGTGTTTAGAGGACTGTTTTCAATTTTTTTTTTTTTTTTACTAGCTGATTTTACTAATCAATCTTTATATTTTAAAATTGCCAATCTGTATTGCTTTTTAATTGTCAAATTAAGACATAAACAAATTTGTTTCGCTTCACCAGATAAATGTCTGCCATGTTAAACTTCACAGAGATTGTGTATTCATTCAGAATTTATGGAGGTCGAACCTCTTTGCAGTGTTTGCCTTCCATATCACAGAAAAGCTCTTTGTTTTTGCTCAATCATTCATGCTTTTTATCAACACCTTAAAAAAATCCATTCAATACATAATTACATGTGTTTAGTTGAAAAAGCAGACAGCCACGCATGCAATATTTTATTGATAAGAACATGAGCCTTCATTTGTAGCTGCAATTTTTGGAATTAATGATTGTCGTATGTTCCGTGATAGATATTGTAATATGGTTCGTAACATTCTAAATATAGACCGATAACGTTTAATACATGCAATGAAGTTTATGAAGGTGTCAGGTTTTGTAACTTGAGTCTACAAAAGATAGGACTGTCTGCTCAATCCCATTTTTTTAGTCACTTTATGTATTATTATTCTCCATTTTAATAAAAGTTGCAAAATACCTCCCATACCTGACATCATGGCATATCAGCATTTAGTTCTTTATCAGCTGAAGGTAAGAGAAGTTTTGATAACCATTACTTTGTAAGATGGGAGATATATAGTAAATCTAGTAGTGAGATATTTGCCATAGTGAAGAGGTGACTGTCAGTTCTATGCATTGTAGGTTCTAAATGGTTTTAACTCAAATATATCATTTGCATCTGTCTGTGAAATAGTAGAAGAATCTTTAATATCTAAATTTTTCTTTTATTTTCTACAAATTAACAATATACGTTGAATAATTTGACCAATGATATTTTGATATTATGATATTTTGTCAGTGGTGATAAGTTTTTTAGTTGAATGATTAGATAGTATCAAATTGATGATCAAATTGAGGGGGGGGGGGGGGATGCCCCTCCCGACCATCGCAAAATTTAAGTTTTATTTTAAACTTACTTAAAAAATGTCTCCGACCCTCGCGAAATTATCCCTTGGACGCACCGGGACTAAATTTCTGAATTTTCACATGATGATATTGACATGTATCCTTTTATTGGTCGAATTTAAGGCATGTCTGTGTGGGATACAGAATATTAAAGGTCGAAGTATGTGTTAGCTGTTACTTATAGTTTACCTGGCCAGTTAACCCTTAGATTTTTAATACAAGTAAGTTCAAATAATATTTTGTTGGAAAAGCAGTTTGTTGAGTTTAGGGAGATTTTATATATGAATAAAGATCAACATGTACATTTTGCAAAGAGTCAGTCTGATGAAATTTTGAGGCTTGCTGCTTCAATTGTACAAATTCATTCTAAAAGAGGACATAGGTCACAAACTTTTGTAGCAACCAGAAACCATCTGGTCCAAAGAATTTTCACAGTCAGAGTTCAAAGTGATATTTGTAATGGGTGTTTTAAATGTTTCCTAATGCAATTCAGTGTAACATGCATGTAATCCAATTTAGAAAGTAAAAACAGACTAAATGGAAATGTACTTGAGACGTAAGGTGCTTATACATATGTTTGAGTTAAATCTACTTTTGTTTGGTGGTTCGCCCATGTATATATGTATAGTCTTTGTCGAGAGTAAATATTATTGATTTCATTCACAGTCTGGATATCTAACTTGGATTTCGAAGTTCAGTGTTCATATTTTGACATCTGTGAACTTTTCTATTCAAATATGACATGTAGATTCATAAATTTTTAACTTGGTTTAAGTAAATGCGATCAATTTTATGGATTTTATTAATTCACTGAATGTTCGGTTGAAGTCATAATGGCTGGTGTCTGCTACATGGATTAATTTGTAGACATGTAAGTAAAATTGATTTTTAGTTTAGTGTGCAATACGTTTTTCAACTGTTAATTAACGCGCTTGTCCTTGAGTTGCACTTGATTTGGGCAGGAAAAATACATTTAATTGAAAGTTCTGTGCAGTTGTATAATTGATAGACCATACACCTGAAAAGTGTGTACTGGTATACACAGATATAGAACACCTGAGAACTACTTGACTTCACTTGTATATCATATTACATAGAAACATATTTAAAATGTGTTTATTCTGCTTTCAATTAGGATTTGTGTATTGAATAACAAGAAATGGAAATTTAGTCCACGTTAATACTATACTACTAGGCAAAGCAGAGTTTTATAGTGAGGGTGTATTGATAGATTCTCCTGTTTCTACCTGCATTACTGTGTAAATGATCAGAAGTTGGACTAACAGCTGTCTGTTTCAGTAATCCTACACTCTCCTACTGTTGGTCTGGCCTTTTGTTGACAGTATTGTGTGTGTAATTGCAGCTCTGTCAGATATTGACAAAAGTGTTTATTATGCAACTGTCAACTTGAAAATGCAAACATTTCAAGATTCGTACATGTATTGACTCTGCCTATTAATTTAATGCCCTTGACTTTAACCGACCTCACTTTATAATGCAACCTGGAGGTACACATTTGTAAATTATTATGTCGTTTTAAAGAGTTCTGAAATATCTGGTAAAAAACAGGAATAGCAGAATAATTCTACTTTCGAAAAACACTATGGCAATTAGGTAAGACTTAAAGCACCGCTTGCGTTTAGGTACCTTAAGTAATAAATGGTAAGGAATCTTTTTCTTTTGTGATGTGCTAATTGGTTTCATCTAGTCTATGCAGAATTATGCTTTGAAAATTTCATAATGACCTATAAGCATTAGTAGTGCATTGAGTTGTTGATTTTGTTGCATTTGATGGAGGGGTTTATAAATTAATGATAAACAGATTTCACATCTAATTGATGGTACCTTTTGGAAAAGTAATGTGTGTTTGTAAGTTTAATGAGAAGGAGGTGATCTTATAGATGTATTTTATACAGAACTGAGTCAGCTTTGATAAATCTCAAAAGTGAGGGCAAGCTAGTGTTTGTAGGTACATCTGGAAGGTGTATACAGTTGATTCCAGGTAGGTCAGACTCTTTCATTTTATTTGTGTACGTTGGGGGCTGGAGAATGTGCAATGCACATTTAAAAGTTTTGGGAGAAGAAGGTGACCATAGATGTTAAAATGTCAGCTTAATTCACACCTTAATGAGGGCAGTTCCTGTATTAGTTCATTTCTGTCATTGTTTTTTTTTTGGGGGGGGGGGGGTGGGGGGTGGTGCAAAATCAAATGTATATCTGGACGCAGAGGTAGATTTGATATGTAATTAAGTCAGGAGTACATAAGTAAGTATTATGGTCCATTGCTTCAGGGGAGGGAACTGGCCCACAAAACAAGAGGAGGGACATGAAACATGTGGCCAAATCTATTGATTACTGGCATTCCAAGCAGCCCCCATCTGTTGTGCGCTCTGACAGGCCGTATGTATCAACAGATTCAGTCTCATAATGATCCCCTGTGTCCATCAATCCTAAACTTTACAAATTAAAATGGGTGAGTATGATCGTATGATCAGTATGCTTTATCTTATATATTAATAACACTTCTCAGATTTTTTTTTCTTCAGGTTTGAGGTGATCAACTGCAATGGTTGATAACTTTTCAAAAATCTGTAAAGAAAATTCACAAATTCATTAATGCTTATCGCTGTTTTCCAGAATTAGGGTTTTCCACCCTTTTCAAAACTTTGAAATTTTTTATTATATTAGTCAATTTCCTGTATGATGCATGGTTGTGGGTTTTTTGTGTTTTTTACTGATTTGAATCTCAGAAAATTTGAGTTTTTTTGTGTGTATAACTTTGTTGCCTGCTGTTTTCATGCAGGTTAAACATAGTTTTAAATATTAGGTTATAATTCAAAGTCCCTGTGATCTTTGATTTTTAAAGACAGTTTCTCTGTTTTATTGATTTCCATTATTGGATCAATAACTTTGTAACACCTGTTAGTTGTTTTCCTCTTAATTGTGCAATGTTCAAGTAAAGCACAAATAAATTTCTTGAGTAACTTCTTTTAATATCCACGATTTTTGATAACAAGGTGATTAAACTCACAGTCAGTCGAACAGCATCCTAAAAATATGATATTCCACCAAAAAAAAAAAAAAAAAAAATAGTTACTCATCTTTTTAAGTTTTATAAGATATTTTTTGATTTTTTTTTATCAATTCACACTGACAGGTGGTTGATATTACCCTGGCATGGTGCTTTATGATAGGTGGGAGTTTGTCATTAAAATGTTCAGGTATCGCGGAGGATTGAAGTAGAGGCTTACTGGGATCTGTGCTATATCAGGGGGATACTACCCACTATCTGACCGTCGGAGCTGTGTCTTGGCACTGATTAAGAAGCTCTCGGAGATTTATATAAATTATCAGGGGCCTCCTCCGTAAACAGGATGCTGGGTCGATCCTCTTGAAGATTTTTTTATTCGTTTTAATCTGGAGAAAAAAAAGCCTAGAAGAAATTTTTTTTTTTTAAAATGGTGTTCAATGCAAACTCGAGTATTGAATGCTATATCTCTTAACTTTTGAACTGGTATTGGCAGATCAATTCTTAATGTTTTTTATTTTTTGACATTGAGGATAATGAATATGACGACTCAACGTCATGGAAACATTGATAAGGAGTGGTCCATGACAAAAAATGTTATGTCAGAGAAGATGGAGGATATTTTTTTTCAAACCGATTTCTTTGTCTTCCTTTATAAGATTAATTGGATTTGGAAGCTTGGAGTTATGTTTTTCAATAAGATTTTTGAATCTTAATTGTCCATTAATCAATATTTACTTTGCACAGAGTCCCGAGTTTTATTTGTTAGAATGGACAGGTTGTCAGAATTATAGATTTCAGAACTTCGTTAAGTTGCAGTCAGATTGGGCAGTATAAATGAATTTCGCAGATGTTAGTTAGCCAGATTTTCTCTGTACAATTTTGGTTTAAAGTTAATTGTATTACATATGTATTTAGCTATAATCTGTCATAGTGCTAAATGAATAAATGTAAATAAATGTTGATTTAAAAAACAAAATAACCATCTACCAGAATATACAGATCACGAATTACAAATAATTGACAGCAGGATGGATAGGTATTCAGACCATTAAAGACAATAGATGGATAAGACTGAAACTGATTTGTTTGTTCATATATAAGGAAGTTATATACACGTATCGGTAAGTCTCAAACCTGATATGTCCCATACTACATTATAAATTGGTATGGTTTATGCAGAAACAGATGGGTTGGCATCATTGGAGGTAGAAATTCTTTACACAGTCAGAAATATGAACTAAATATTTACAATCTTCTTTGTTCGTGTTTATTAAGACATAGCTAAGGTAAATTCCTTCGTTTGTTACTGTCCATGAGGTCTGTTATCATATTAGCTTGTTGTCCAATTACTTATGATGGTTCCATAAATTTGCTCCAATAGGCCATTACCCTTTGTCACAGGGGTGCAATAGACATTGCAAAGGTTACGATCAATTAGGACTGGTCTTTGTATTGTCACAAGATTTGTGATAAACCTTGACTTAAATGGCCTTCTTTTGAAGTTTGATGGATATGTTGTGCCCTCTGTATATGTGTATTGTGTGTGTTTTCAGAAGAGAAGAAGTTTGAATGAACATTTTATGAAGTTCGACACATTTCATTTAACGGTGTCTTAAGATCTATGGATCTGGCCGATCAAAAAAAGATAAGGGATATTTATATATATTTTTAAGTATAATTTTCTAAATCCTTGAAAAAAGTTATCAATCTGTTCCGCCGGCAGCATTAAAGAAATGTAGAGGAAATACATGATGCAATCAGCCGAAGAAATATTGGGAATTAAAGATTATTTCATTTGATGCCGTTATGCACCCTGGGGTGGTGCTGTTTTGGAAACCTGTCTGAATTGATGACTGATGATCTCAGATGATAATCCAAAGATCAGATTGGGAGGAATCTTTTTTGAGGAATCTCTGCCTTTACCTACAACCCAATCTGTATCTCCTGTCACTGATAATCAACCAACGCAGAAATTCTGTCTTTTTCTGGAGATTTTTTTCTTTCCTTCATTTTAAGCAACCGTGAAGCCTAGTAAATTTTCACAGCGAGGCATATGAAGTGATTAAATAATTCTAGGGATTCGTTATTCAGAAAATGATGTCAAGCATTTTGGTGAGGAGATGTATTATTTGACAAAGCATAATTTATTTGTGCAAGAAGTGGTGGCAAAAGTAAATATTTGGAATGGTTGAGGATTGATGGGACGATGTTGGATGTTAAGCATGGATCCTGGAACACGATACACCTACTGTTTTCCTTGTGTGGACATCAGGGGAATTTAATTATAGTAGAAAGTATCGTTAATGATGCAAGATTAGTTGCTTAATAAATCATTGAAAAAGAAAATGGACATTCAGAGAAAAGGAAGGCGAAGGTTGGAAGAAATAGAACAAAGTTTGCTAAGGTATGAGGACAAGCAGAGAAATTAATTAAGAGAATTTGTTGTTTAAAGGCTAATATAAAGTGTAACTCTGTCTTTTTATGGTCAAAGATATCTGGCTGGAATTTTTAAAATGTGAAGTGCTATGGTATGGTGATCGTGAGAGGGATTCAGGCAATTTGTTGTCATTAATGCTGATATTACCGGTAGTAGTTATGATGTCTTTTAATTAATGGTCCAAGGTATCTGCCATGACTGGAAAATTTAAAATACCAGTACATGTATTTTTTATAAAGCAAACCTCTAAGTTCTATGATTTTTTCCACAGCTGTATTAATTAATTTTTGCAATTACTTGATAATTTAAGTAGAGCACCAAAGTTATAATTTGCTTTTTACTCCTTGCTATTGGCTGTGTTTTTTATTTTTAATTGACATATAACACATTTGATTACGAATTTATACTTGCTAAATGTACTTGCTAGTATAATATGTTGTGTACCGTTATGTAACATTACAAGGAAATATATAGACTGTGATATTGATTTTTATGAAATAAGACTAAAAATAATAGTTCCGTATAAATTGTTCTGATTCAACATGTAGATGTAATATAAAACTTCATATATGCATGAACCTGGCATTTACACACAAAAAACCAAAAGCAAAACTAGCTTTGCCATCTGTTGATGTGTCATCAAACCTAAATCCTATATACTGTATATGAATTGTAGCTACAGATACTGAAACTGAAAGGTGTTATCGTAATGGTTGGGTGATGTTTTATCAGTTTGTGGAGTCTTAGATTTCTAGATCTTTGACTGTGATTTGTCTAAATGAAATGAAAAAACTTGACAGTAATTTGCTCTCTAATTTGTTTTGGATTTGTCTTGGAAAGTGACGGTTATAGATTTGTCTTGAAGCTACTCGTGTTTGTCTGTGTTATATGTCTTGTGGAGTGGACAGAGTTTAAATCTCATAATCTGTCTTATGACCTGTGTTGTTTTTGAGTGGCAAAATTTGACATAATCTGTAGCTGTTATGTCTTTGAGTGTTTATAAACTTTGACTCTTTCTTCGTCTTTGAGTACCATAGACAAAATATGACTCTGTCTTGGAATGGGCAGAGTTTGGTCAAGTTTCCTTGGAATATGATTACGACTGTCTCTGTCCGTCTTGTTGAACCCTGTCTTATAAGGCATAGACAAATTTAAATTTGACAGAATCATTGTCTTGTAGAGCAGCATTGGACCTATTTTGTTTCTGTTTTTTTAGAACTAGGTATCTGATAAGAACAAAGCTTGTCTGATTTTTTCCCCAGAATTGTCTTGGAGAGAAAACATTTGAAGAACTCTGTCTCTGTTTTGTAGAAATGGTTTGGTATGACAATTTAAGTTTGACTAAATTTTGTTTTTTTCTTTTGTAGAATTGTCTTGGAGAGGCAACAGGTGATGGCCAGTAAACACATCCCCATAGACACCTGGCTGGAGGCCCTGGGTATGAAAGAGTACGAGGGGGTGTTCAGGGATTTCCACGGAGTAGAGGTAGCTAGGTCTTCACATATTAAAAAAAGATATAGATTTAACCCTCTTCCAGATAGTGGAAATTTTTTCGATGTCATATCATAAAGTATACTTAATATTTTATCAGTTGCTTGCTCTATCAGTCTGGGAAGTATCAAAACATTGCAGACACCTCATTTAAAATAGGTGGGGTCTTAATAAATGTCCAGGGGAAATATTTTTGAATGATACATAGCCAGTGGTATTCCCAAATGTTCAGAGAGAGAGAGAACAAGAGAGAGAGGGAGTTTTGATGAAGAATATCTTAATCATTCAATTATTTTCTAAAATTCTTAAAGGATCTGCTGAACTTGACAGAGGCAGATGTCAGGAATCTTGGGCTGAAAAATAGTGCTCACCGAGCCAAAATAATCTCCAGTCTGCGCATATTGAAAGAAAAATATGAAAGAGGTATTTATTAGACTGATAAAGGCAATCATTATTCTAATTATCTCCTTATATTCCACTTTCATGACATAACATTTGGGTTTTTTTCAAATTTTTGTTTAAACAGGTTATCGCAAGCCCAGGGTTATACAGAGAAGTCACAGTGCTTCTGCACAGTAAGTAGAGTTATTCCCCTTTTCAGCACATTCTCACAGATATATGCATGAATATTCAAAGTAATATACAAAAAAAATCAGAAGTGATTGAATGTGTCATTTATCATGTAGAAACGAGGAAATGAACATATATATGGGGGTTAGGAAATGAGTAGTAACAGAGCCGTGTTGACACTGTACAAATGACTAATTAACTCCTAATTAATGCATCAATAGTTCAATAAATTAATCACTCACTGCATGACAGCTGGTGGTGACAGAGCTTTGTACATTACTGCTGTATACCTGTTAGTGGTCAGGTGTAAATACCAGGTAAGTCTTGTTCCCTCGACCCTCTCCCGTGTATTGTGATGCATTAATTACCTGAAAGATGTTTTTCTTTATTTGTTCCATGGTTTTTGTTGGTTTCTTCCATTTGTATAACAATTTCTGTACATGTAGAGGTCGTAGATGGGCCAGCATGGCTACTCTACCAGTGTCCGTTCCCAGTATCCAAATTCAGTGAGTAAAAATGAGCTCTCTCTATGAAGAGCTTAATTATTGTTTGGATGTACGTGAATTTCATTTATTGATTTGGATTTTATTTTTTTGAGCACTTGTTTGAAATGAAAATGTGTGTTTGGATTTTATTTTGAATTGTGAAGAAAGTTCAATGTTTGTTGCATGAGTTTGTGAAATTTTACATCACTTTTTTCTCTTTTATGTTTTTCTTAAGATTGTGACATGTGTGTTTTTTTTCTCTCAAGTTTTTATGTTCACTGTCTTAAGTTTTTTGATTTTAAATAAATTAAACTTTGAGTACTTTTATGAATACTTTTCAGAATATAAATATAAAAATTTGTTTACTGATTTGTGACAATATTATACAGTCAACAATATTTGAATCATTTAATTCCCCACAAAAGGACATGTACTTCAAACATCTCCATAACTAGTAAATCTGTTTTTACTTTAAATACAGAAAGTACATGAAAGGACATGCTTGTTGACTTATTCACGTTCCCAGGAAGTACTTTAGTAGAGTTGTAATCACTGTGCGTGTGCCTGTGGTCGACGAACATAGGTCCCCATCCCTGGTACTGGCTATGACCAATTACCCAAAATGACCACAAAATACCTACCAACTTATACCAAAGTTATATAAAAAGATATACACTATTACAAAACTTGAATATTATTCAGAAAATAGTAAAGATTAAGATTATTCTTTATATGTAAAAATGCCACACTTGATATTGTAAGTATATGAATTTAATCTACCGGGTATTCAATTTTCTAGCACTATAAGGGATATAGCCGAAAAGGAACATGATAATTTGCAGAAACAGTTTTAGTTTCTATTACGGTTAACATGCAATATGTTAAATAAATCCAGCTAAGAAGGAAATAGAATTGAATGGTACATTTGTTTCTTCAATTGGAATACCATATCTAGTTTCAGAATCTGTTCACTTCTTATTCCCGAACGAAGAATGGGCTTTATTCTCGGCCAACTAGACCATAAAATTTTTTGTGTGACAGGAATATCAAATTTTTCTTAATTTACTTTGGGTTATTTTGAAAAGAAAGCCCAAAATTATGCTGTTTAGGCAGTCATTTAAAAATTCCATGTCATTTAAAGAAGTAATTAGCCCCAAGGTCTGCGGTATCTTAGACGTAGGGTGATTTTATGCAACATACAGGAGAATATACCTGTGGTATATACATGGGTGTTACAGACCTATGCATGCAGATAACCCGAGCTATTTACACGAGTGTTATACTTCAGTTTGGAGTGTTTGTACGGCCATCTTCTGAACCATGTCATTACAATGTGACACATTCCTTTCGCAATCTTAAGGTAACATTTCGCGTTCTCTTAAAAACATGTATAGTCTTTATCAAGGGATGTCAGATATAATGGGATTAACTCTTGAATGGGTAAGAATGGGACAGTACTACTAGTACTTAATTCAGTTATACTGTGTACCTTGAGGGGGTTTTAATTAATGCCCTGTGGAATGTCCAAGTATACTACTAAGCTGCTATGTATAGTGACATAATTACTGTAATTTCACACTTGATGGCTAATTAGTGTACAGAGCTGACCCTGGACTTAATTGTTTTTCTTTTATCATTGATACTACATGCAAATGACCCAAGGTAAGGCATACAGGTGAAAACTCTTGATAGGCAGGGGTCGTCAAATCTTCAATGTCAATAAGCTTTAGATCTTTTTGGTCAAAACTAGATCATGCAGAAAATGCATTCAGAAAAGTCAGCCTTGATTTATACACAGGTAATCAGAGAAAGGTGGTGTGTTGAGGTTTTCAGTGCTTTGAGATATGGGAGAATAAGAGATTCATTTTACACTGATTTAATGTGTTAATATTTCTCCCGTGATTATCAGTAGCCAGGCCTCTCCTTCAAGTGTTTATTTATCATTCGAGGATAATCTTAGTGACAAGAGATTGATGACATATTTTCTGTTTGGTAAGGTTATGTTCTATGATTGATAAGACCTGAGAATCGAGTAACGCAGGCATAATTTTCTCTCATTCTCCCTCTTTCTCTTCCTTAGGCTCTCCTGTTCACCCAGTAACAACAACTACTTTCCGGACTATCAAGTGGTGAATATATCTCCTGAGAGATTAGAGCACGATTTGATAAGTGAACTGCAAGCAGACCCATCGGAACTAAGACACTGGCCCTGGTACCATGGGAGTGTAAGTCGACAACACGCTGAGAAAACTCTGTCCCACAATGGTGACTTCTTAGTGAGGGACTGTATGTCACAGCCTGGAGACTTTGTTTTAAGCTGTTGTTGGAAAAGTGCTCGTTTACATTTCATTATAAACTCTCAAGTGACCGAGAAGAACAATCATATTCCCGAGATTACTTATTCGTTGGAGGACGATAGGTTTTGTTCCGTGCAGGACCTCGTTCAATTTTACATGTCCCACAGGAAATGTGTGACTAAAACATCCGGAGTGTTACTTTTGAATCCCATTGGAAGAACAATGCCGTTGAGTTACTACGACACTAAGTATGGCTTTGCCGGAGCAATTCCTTCCGGAGGTTTGCACGCTCAAGGTCACAGTCCTGGTGAAAAAAGAAGTCCGTACCACTCGCCTCACACATCTCCGAAAGTGAGTCCCCGTTTACAGAGGCGACCGGTGAGGGCTGGGAGTCAGCCAATACTCAAAACGGACCATGTGCCCAATGTGACAGGTGGACAGATCGATAGATGTGAGAGTACGCCAAGTATCAAACAGCAATTGTCGCCGAATCCTGTATATCCGGGAGGTCTCCCGTTTCATGTTCAGCACCAGCGATCAGGAAGTGAACCTTCGATTGCATCACCTAATGAAAACATGTCCCAGAATTCTTCTTCAAAGTCCCAATATTTGTCTGTGCAACCAAGAATGGCCCCCTCTACATCGGACAGCCATCTCAACAAACCCCCACCTCCCAAACCAAGCAGGATCCCCTCTGTCAAATACATTGGGAAGGACCGTCCGAAAATTACTGTCAGGAATAAGCAGCTGTATGAAGATGATGACAGGGATTATTCTGACTATTCTCAGGTAAAAGAACCCCCTAGCTGGCTCACTCAATGTCAGCCCCCAAACTACAGCGGGAACTTAAACACAAATCACCAATCATCGAACAGTGAAAGTGATTATGACAATAATTTCAATAATGTTCATTTTGAAAACAAATATGCCAAAGACCATCCAGAGACTCTGACGATAGAGTTGCCGGAGAAAATCAGGAAAAAGGTTCCTGGTTCGCGGATGTCTGTGCTAGAAGCCAGGGACTATGCTGAAATTCCTCCATCTCCCCTCACCCCTAAAGGGAAACAGATCCAAGTGTTAGGGGAGGAGGAAGATTTTAATGTAGAGATGAGGAAAAAAACATTGAAGTTGCCAGAAATGGAATCTCACATGAGTCTGAAACCAAATGAATTTAATTCTTCGTTATTTCACTCGGACAACAAACCTCTGGAGCCCTCTGTGCTTCTGAAGGTGAAGGAAGTCCTGTTGGAGAATAATACTCAGTGCCTGGCCGAACACATCACAAAGGTGGACCTAGATTACCTGAAAGTCCTGAACGAGGCAGATCTGGGATTGGGAGTGGTATCAGGATTAGAGCTACTCACCCTCCCTCAAGGGAAACAACTCCGGCAAGACATCATTGAGAGGTATGTTTGATTGATGAAGACAATACCTATGTTAATTTCTCAGACACCAAGTTGTTTTGATAGATTAATATGTTATTAATGTATTGAAAAGAGGAAAATCCCAGTTTTTCAAATCAAGAAAAGATTAAGTTATAGTAGTATTCTTTTCAAATCTTGCAATGAAAATAAAATACCAATCCCCGCCCTCTGCTCTACATTTTAACAACTGGCACATTTTAAAAGTTTTGACCTTCGAAACTACAAAATATTAATTTGTCTTAATGAAGACAATTTGTCTTGGCTAAAAAAAGGAATAATTTTATATGCAGTATTAAAAAACTGTAAAAACCATATAGAGACATTTTAACGCTTAATTAAACTGTACAGTGAATGTTTTATAAATGCATGTATGAAAAATTAATTTGTAGGCAGAACAAAACAAAGTCATCAAATTTTATATGTCTCTTCCGAACATAGGTGCTATTGCATGAAAGTGTTTGTGATGGTGACGACTTTGACCTGCGGAAAAGTCACGGAGCGTGCCAAAATGTTGAGTCAGTGGATACAGATTGCCGTGGACCTGAGGACGACTTTTGGAAACTTGTTTGGCTTCGCAAGTGTTATGGAGGGTCTCACATCAGAACATGTAAGGAGCTGAAAGGCTTTTTTTGAAGTAGCTCAATAGCTATTTTAAGTAGATTCAAAGTTTGTCAACATTCCCTCCTTTCATTTAATGAATACTTTTCTTATTTATTAAGGAATTACCGTAAATATATTTCTCATTCTACTTTTATGACACATAGAAATTAATTCTTGTATTTGCACTTTTAGAGAGCCCTCATTTTATAAATCTTTTGATGTTAAGACAAGTTACCGGTTATTTGAAACCACGAAACAAACCTTTCATGTTAAAGGATGATGCAAACTAGTGAGCAGAATTTTTCGTGAATCATTTACGTAGGAAGTACTGTAAGATTTCAAGTGTTGTTAGGCATTCAAAGCCTATAAATAGCTTTTTGTACTTATATTTTGATCTACGTTTTTTTGACAGATTACCCGACTACGAGACACCTGGTTAATACTACGTCGGAACCACACTAGCAGTGCCTTCCAGTTCGACACGAAACTCAAGTCAGCGTACAAATCGTTAATGGACGGTAGTGGACTCCTACCGCTTCAGAACGTGTCCATCCCTGACATCGCACCCTTAGTTTTTCTACTGGAGCGGGACGAGTCCAGTCTGACAGATTACCTCCCCTGGGAATTATCTGATCAGAACAGTGGGTTGGATATCTTACTGATACATTTAGATACTGCAAGACTCATCACCGCTCAGTGTGGACTTTATAAAGTGACAGCAGAAAACGTGATGAAAACTGTGAAATTCGAGGACCTTATATCCGACGTCTTTCAGACAGAGTTTCATCTGAGGATTTTATGGGGAGCAAAAGGAGCGACTGTGGAGAGAACGGAAAGACAGAAAAAATACGAACAATTACTGGCCGTCCTGTCGAACCGGGCGGAAGCCCCAGAGGATGATGGGACTGCTGTTTAAAGAATTCCCGCTGTTAACGAATTAACAAAACATTTATCAGTTGCCTGGAATCCTTACTTGCTTATCATCCAAAGAAAATTTATGCAGCAAATATTACTTTGTTAGATGATATGTATATTGTATAATTATATACATTTTTAATAAATTGTAACACAATATTCTGATTTATTTCTTTTATTATACGCATTTTAGATGTTGATATTTGAATTATGTGGTTAAAGTCTTCAGTACTTCTGAAAACATTCATGTTCCATAAATATGGACCATATTTATTTTTTGAAAAATTAATGCATGTTTAGTGAACATGTATGCAAAATTTTACTTATGAACTACCGGGTATATCTCTTTTTGCAATACAAAAACCTTTACACAAGTAGAATTTGGTACCCAGAAGTCAACATTTTTGTTGTTTATAATTACACAAATATATTATCATCAATTTATAATGGTTCAAAATCAAGCCCTGTTTGACTAATCCATTGCCTTATAAGGCATAAGGAGGTTGCATTATAATGTGAAAAAATACACATTTAAACAATAGAATGCTTTCTTTGATGATCGATTCATGTGTGTTTTGTAAAAAAATTTCTGCAATGACCTCTACCTTCATAACCTGCCTGAATCATCAAAGAAAGCATTTTATTGTTTAAATTTACATCTTTTTTAACATTGATAAATTGATTGAAAAAGTAAGAAGAATTAACTTAATAATTTGTTAATCATCATAATTATTTTGTGCAGCTTGTGATTTTTCATAAATTTCTGAAGGTTTTGACAAATCGATAAACTGCTTAGAACTGGATTGTGTAGATTTCAGTCCTGTCAGTATCTACCTGTATAGCTGTAAATTAATCTTCTTTAATA
The DNA here is from genome assembly GCF_025612915.1 of Magallana angulata. Lineage (NCBI taxonomy): Eukaryota > Metazoa > Mollusca > Bivalvia > Ostreida > Ostreidae > Magallana > Magallana angulata. Next base: position 42,530,400 of record NC_069117.1, read on the forward strand.
AATGAAGGAAATCATCAATAGTGGATGTAAATATATGACCATGAATGATACAGAACAAGATTAGGATGTAGACACAATTCTTAATTCCTTCTTCTTTATGTTATCAATGTTCACAAGAAGTATTTGCCCAATGAAATCGAAAGAAAATGAAGTGCAAAATAATGTTTGTTAAAATACTTACATACCTCTATATGCATTACCTGTAGCCCATGTCAGCTGTCCATATTTTGATAAATGAACAAATATTACCCTGACAATGGATAATAAAATCAACAAAAACAGGTGCATTTTGAAGGTCAAATACCATACCAGTAATTAAAAACAGCAGGGAAAACTATAACTTATATACAAGCTCTACATATACTGTTAAAATATCTTAACGTCTGCAAAGATTTATCTATGGTCACTGCACTGTTTCCAAATACCAAAGGTTGTTGCATATATACAGTAATACATGAAGCCTTGTATCAACCTCAAGTTTTTCAGCGACAAGCAAAACAAGAGCTGGTATATTAATCTAAGGGAGTTAATTGTATGCATGGTCTCAAATTATATAACTTGCAGTTTACTGAATTTAATTACATTGTACTTGTAAGTTTTTCAGTGACAAGCAGTTTAATAAGAGCATCACTTGCAGTTTACTGTGGGAACATTTTCAGCAATATACCGGTAATAATGATGTTATGATATTCACTGTTTGGAGTTTCTTTCATTTTACATGTATATACACTGTATAGTAGATATTTTAAAAGTATTGAAACTAAGCAGGCTGGATGGCTGTGGTCATTTTACAGAATATAGAAGAGTTCTGTTTAACAGTTTTAAAAAAGATATGGGAAACATTTTAAAGTGAAAATATGAGAAATTTTTCTTTACTATAAATACCCCCCTGGTATCAGTTTACAGCTGAACAGATCGCTTTTTATTTAAGGTAGATCTGATGGTTAAATTGTTGACCACCAAGCTCCTTAAATATTGATATTTATTTATTTTCATCTTCTTCTTTTTAATTTTACAGTATACATGTACCGTACATATTGATTCATTTGAACTAGAATGAAGAACTAACACATAATGTAGAATACAACTCCTTAACGAAAACAAAAACAACTTCAAAACAAAAACCACTTTACAGGACAGAGGTGTTGATTCATCTAACTGCGTCAGATAACAATTTTATTTATTAAACACAGGAAAATGTCAGAGGAAACCTATCCCAATCGTCATTGTTTACAATGAGAACATTTTCCGCAGTTCTGTTTTTCTTTCACCCATACTAAGAGATGGAAAATCAGAAAATTTTGGGACGAAAAAATGACAGAAAGTCCGGAGCGTATTCTATAACACCAAAAAATTCTAGCTACCAATAGTCTACTCCTTTTAGTAGGAGCACCATAAAAAGTTCCCACAATATTGATTTTTGGGAGTTGATTTTAAATCAACTCTCCTATGCAGTTACTCTGACAAACCGAAAGTGAAACAGTGTTTGGACCTAAGCACAAATCCTCACTGCTGACAAGATTTAGTTCTTGAAAATAATCGATAAATTCGATGTAATGTATCTTGAAGCATTGGTTTTTAAGAAACTTATTTATGAATACCTTGAAAATAGTCAGATGTTAAATAGTAGGAACAATTTAGATATTTTTTGCAGTTGTATGTATTCATACGCCAGAGTTCAATAAAGTCTCGTTCAACCATCGGCTGTCTCCGTAAATTTCCGACAAGCAGAGAGTCATTCTATATTTAGAGGTCGCGTCATCAAGCTATCACGTGACCTGGTGTACACATTCTTTTGTTTGTTAGAGATTAACAGAGACAGCCGTGCATCTGGTTGAACGAGACTAGAGATCATTATTGCTTGGATCCATACAATTTTTTGAATATTTCGATTACTTATACATAGGCTGATGGAATCAATTCTATCTTTAATCATTACACAACACGATTCATAAGGGGTTTTTCTCAATATTCTTGTTGGAAAAGTCCGAAAATTCATATTATATAAAAATGTGCGTAATTCAAAGACAGATTATAAACTAATTGCCAAGCAAAGTAACATATCGTTGATTTTAAAATGAATAATAATCGATAAAATCAACTCCCGTCAGTACTTCAATACTTTGATTTTTATAGTAAGGTACCAATTCAGAGGCTTTTTGAAAGTCTTGACACTTTTCCACATATCAAAAAAAGACACACAAATATAAAATGGTAGGATTTATTGATAACATGTACTACTACATGTACAGTACTAGGTACAAAAACAATCATAATAATACATACTAACAGTATTGTTCAGTAATACAGCAGTTTAATGCAAAATAGCGGCTAGCCACCAAATTCTGTTTATATAACATATTCAAATTTTTGCAACATCAGGGTATGTCCTTTCTTTGAAATTCATTATTGTAAAAATAATGCCGTTTGTATGGGGTCAAACAAGTTATTCTTAAAATGAGTATACCTGAAGTTTTTGTTAATTGATGAGTGGTTAATCATGACCCCACATTTTTTAAAAAGATGCATCGACGGAACAAACATTGACACTACAAACTGCATGCAATCTACACTGTATAATGTATAAGATACTTTACTGGTTTTTATTTTTTTTACATTCAATTGAAATTTTAAAAAATCAACCTGTAATAGTCATAAGGAGGTACAGTAATACATTGAGCATTTCAAATAAGGCAAAGTTCTCAACCTGTTAAAATTGTGAAAAAACACAAATCTTTAAAAAAAAAAAACCAAATTTCTATCAAGAACGCATTTCTATTGGTCATTACATATGATGAAGCGTAGTAATAAAACAACTCAGATTTTATAAAACAAACTCAAAAATTTAAAAATATCTGAATGTAATCTGTGATTAATATACAAACTTGATGGTCATAAAAAGTATTTCTGATTGTTTAAAAGCAGTCACTCAAAAAGTTTCCTGTCGAAATAGAATACGCAAATGTTGCATCATATATGCTGCACACAGTTAATGAGAAAGGACATTACAGTCACATTTCCTCTACCGGTAATTTTGGATCAATAGGACACTACATTGCCACACTTTTTACATTTTTGAATCCGTTTCATCTGACTAGATGACATTTTCTTTGTGTGCTTGATGATGCTATATGAAAAGTTACACTGATATGAAAGTACACAACATAGATAATAGTATTAAATATAAAGTATTTATTTACATATACACGTACACGAAGAAACATGTACCTATATATATACGCAAGCTGCCAACATTTCATTACAGCCCAACAAATTATTATTTTTTAATTAACTTTATTTTGTACAGTATCTTATAACCAAGATAACTACCAGTATTCATAATGATATCAAAGATTATTCAGCGTATGGATGGTGATATATCATTTACTTCAAAAGTTACATAAGGATTAAATCAGGGGAGATAATGTCCTAAATCTACACACATCAACTCGTGTCTAGATGTCTTGATGGAGATGTAATACAACAGGTTTGTAGGCCTTTCTACAATGGCGCGGACTTCTTCATCCAGTCCAGCCTCTTATCTTCTTGTTGCAGCCTTGATGTTCTAAAAAACACAATTCAAGATATTGAATGTGAGCACTAAAATCTAGGAATTAGGAACTACAGCATGTAAAGTTAACAAATATGTAGTGATTAGTTTGTCAAGCAGGCATTGCCACATTGTTTGTCTTGACAAGGGTAATGACCCAATTTTGAAATTCTGTAGAAAAAAAAAAAAATTGAGTGATTTCCCTTTTCACACCTTGCAATAATGTTAATCTGGATCCCCATGACATGTTTTTTGACCCAAGAGATTAAAGAAGATATTTTTTCTTCGGCAAGACAGTAGTCAAAAGTTTGTACACCTATTGGAAGCAGTCTCGTTGTGAATTTAGCCTTTGATTTTCGTGAGTTTATTAATATAAACTCTTAATGAACCTTCTGAAGTTCAAACTTTATATCTAAAATTCTGTTCATTTCAACATGACCATGAAAAGTTGACTGTACTCTTAACATCTGGAAATCTAATACCAATACACTACAGAACATTACATCATCCATGCAGTATTAAAATGTATAATAACTCAATAACAAAATAAATGACGAAATAGTCTCGCAAAACACCAGATAAACTTATTAATCATGAATATGATTGAGGCCAATTGGTCTGGCAACATTTCTCTACATGTTTACTATGAAATTAAAAATGGCATCTGTTGAAAATGGTCACCTTCTGCCAGAATAATATTTACTGTTTACAAGTAAATATAATGACATGATTAAAATATGTTTATGAATATGCATGTTTATGAGTATGCAATAATACATGTGTTATTTTCATGGAATTTTAATATTGAACACATAATGATTGTAAATATATTTGTTTATCCTAGGGATTTGTAATAAACAGCTGAGAAAAATTCACAGGAATATTAAGATCATGATAACCCATCAGACAAACAAGTTTACAACTATGCAAAGAAGGTATATATTTCAAACAGCCACTTACACTTTATGGTGTGCTATGAAGTTAAAAATAACCATTTATTTTCATTTATTTTTACTGTGAAAATAAATGGTTATTTTTAACTTTATGGTGTGCTATGAAGTTAAAAATAACCATTTATTTTCACAGTAAAAATATTCAAAATTTGGAAGATATTAAAGTTAACCATACAGAAACAAATGAATGCTAGTGATTTTTTTTATATTTATTTTATCGCCCTCATCAAAATTACCATTCAGTGGAAAACAAAGGTAAATTTGTCAATAGACAATCTGTATGTGAATCTAACACACTTTCATATGTTGCAAAGAGTGTTTGAAAAAATATATATTTCTAAGGCAAAATTAGCAATAAATGCAGTAATAAAATATTCAAAGAATATAATGGGGTATCAAATATTTCCACAAGCTGTGTGTAACAAAATGGTCGTTCTTTGTATATTGCAATCTTTTCCATGTAAGAAACTGTAGCTCTATCTTCTTTCCATCAGAATTTCCCTGAAAGGCTACAACTCTTCAGCTACTTTTGAGCTCATTGAAAATATATATTTATTGCAAACACTAACTTATTCCAATCTAAAGCCACTAAAACAGACTTTTACAAAGCAGACTACATGACCCTTACTTTAAAATTGAAAGGGAACATACTGTAGATTCCATACTTTACACAAGTACGGTACTCAATTCTGTGATTCAAATGTTTTGCATCCAATCGAGATTTTATTTAGTTTACATCTGTCAAAAAAGTTCAGTTAAAGATTTTAAAATTTGCAAATGTGCTTCTAACAATTTTTTTTTTGTGAATATTAATTCCTCACATTTATTAGGAGTCTTCAGTAATAATGCCAAAAAAAAAACCACATCTAATTTTTCACGTTATCACAAGAAAGCAAAAATATAATCGAATGAAAAAAAAGATGTATAAAAAATATTTTATACTAATAGTGGCTTTCCACACTGATTCTACCAGCATCACCATTTTGCGAGTTTAGCACAGTGAGTAAGCATTCAAGGTTTCTAATAACTCGAGAGTTTACTACAGGTACACAGGTCTAAAGGAATCCTATAGCTCTTATATCTTATATATAGGTAATTAGGTATACAATAAAATATGTTCAAATCAAATCCTATAGCTCTACACGACACCTTACAACTTCCATTTTAAAAAAAAAGGATTCTCTTGCTAGTTTTGTAGTATCCTTCATGTTTGTTGGCATAAATTTAAGTCAAATTGTGTTTTGTTGATGTGAAACCTCAACGACAATGGGGCATCTAATTGCGATAGGTGTCGCGTTCCTTACTTTCATCGTCTTATTAAACAAAATATGCACAACTTGGTGTTAAAAGAATAATTAAAAACTACAGTTAAATACAAGAAAAAAAAATATTTAAGCCAGATACAGATCTAACGAATCCTATGCAAAAAAAAAAAAAATCCTATGAACTTACCTTAGCCATATTCTAAATTAAATTTACGTATAAAGAGAATAAGTGAAGAAATAACACATTCACAAACTTAATTCTAAAGCAAGAACTCCATGACACCCTACAATACCTGAGGACTTTTAATAAGGGGAGACAAAAGGCTGCTATTCTTCACCTCTTTAATTAAGCCCATTCAATTTCATAATTGGCAAAATTAACTGATTGAAATAAATCTAAAGAAAGCCTCTTTAATTAAGTAATAACCTCTCTTCACTTCATATTGAAAGCCCTGGGCTTGTTTATATCTTTTTTGGGGCATGTGTTACCTTGGTGATGTTGATTCCGGTCAGGTTCTCCACCACATGTGGCATCTTCTCCATCAGGGTCAGGACCTCTCCGGAGAGCTTGGCAGCGCCCACGTCTCCCTTACCGCTTGACACCATGGTGATCTTGCTGGTCTGGCACAGCGGGGCGGAGATCTCGGCAGCGATCTGTTGAATGGAAAGAAAACATATAAATCTCAATAAAAAAGATGAAGTTGTTCTTGTTTAAATATATCCATAGAACCATATCTACTTTTACATAACACCCAGCATTTGTCTAACCCCAAAACCTCTTAAATATTCATCTGAATATAACTCAGCCGATTCAGTTTTATTTGTATTTTCATGTTTAGATATTCATACTTCTACAAACCACATTTCCTTATTTTATTTGATAAGCTTCGTTATAACTTGATTGAGCATCATTTGACAAGTAGGGGAGTAAAAAAATACAATGAACAGTGTACAAAGCAGTGCACTTCAACAGAAGCGCACACTTTTTGTACAGTATAACACGCTTATAACGAAGTGCCAGGGGCAGGCAATTTTGGTTCGTTATAAGCCCCATTTGTTATATTCGTCAAGTTTACAACATGTAATAAAGTCACAGGGAATGAAAATCTCTTTGCTGTAAGCGTCAATTCATTATAAGCTTGTTCTCTATAAACGTGTTTTACTGCACTCTGACAAAAGTCATACAACAGTACCTTTGGCAATGTTTCCAAGATCATGTCAACCATGGCGGCATCCTGGTAGTCCTTCCAGGCATCAGCCTTCTTGGCCATCTGTTCTGCCTCGGCCTTAGCCTTGGCCTCCACAGCGAAGGCCTCTGCCTCTCCCTTCACCTAAAATTTACATTAATTGAAAGGTTAGAGGTTGTATGGAACTTACATTATACTAAAATTTTAACTGGCCATTTTCACTTTATTAATCATAACATATTTGTTCATAAAATTCCATGTTCATGCTTAATTTATTATTATTAACAGATATGGGTAACCCTATATCCAAGATATTTGACTTTTAAAAAATTTGAATTCTTATTTTGCTCAGCCATCTCTAAGGAGACTGGTGTATACATAATAGGTCTTAATGTCTGTAGCATGTACAGACTACCACCAGTCTTGCGTCATTAGCAAACATTGCCACACCTGTGCTTAAACAGTCTACACAAGTGCAATCAGAATTCATATGGTGCAGGTGTGCATAAAACACCTCACTCTTACACAATAAATAATTAAAAGAGTCTGTGTAATAGCTAATCAGCAATAATTATGAAAGTTAAATAATTATTGTAATAATATATTTGTAAAATGACCTATATTTTTGTGAGAGACTGAGAAGGCAGCTAGCATATGATTATGAATACCTACTTCTAATTTAGAGTGATTTATGTGAACAAGTAATTTTCAAAGGATTATTTTAGGTTACTTTTGTTTTCTTCTACGTATTACATGTATATCAATATTTTAAACATTTGTTGTATTGTTGTATTTGCTAATCAAGAAGGGAACAATTTTTCAGTGCAATTGCGTAAAGAGAAGCTGACTCTTGTAATACACGTGTATCTTCAATTGATATTAAGCACTGATTGAGCATATGAAAAATTCCGTTGTAGTGTTCATGCATTATCAATGAGTTAATTTAAAGCTTTGATCTGAGAATATGCACTTGAGTTTCCTTTGAGTTGTCATTCATAACAATAAACACTTGTTTCACCTTGATGGACTCTGCTTCAGCCTCAGCCTCCAAAATGACTCGGGTTCTGAAAATATAATTAATGACGACAGATGAATATCACAAATTCATATAAGTTCTGACTCAAATAATAGTACACCATGTATCATTACAAGTTACGTCGAATTAACATTTAAGAGGGCTTGATGGTTGTGGCCATTTTTTTAGACTGTATCTATCTCCTTCAGAAGAAGAGCTCTATATGAAAATATAGTAAAATGCTCAAATTTTAAAGGTAAAATATATGGATTTTCTTTACTCTCTTTACCAACTAATAGCTTAAAGCTAAACAAATCACATCTTAAAATTTAGTTAGATCTGATCAATTTGTTGACCATTCAACCTACTCACGAAGGAGCTGATATTGAAACAATATCAATCTCCACAGTTGTTCGATTGGAATTGGTGAACTGTTACATACCTGTTTGCCTCGGCGATTTTCTCTAGCCTGTACTTCTCAGCATCGGCAGGTTTGCGTACTGTTGCCTCCAGTTCTCTCTCACGGCGTGTGATTTCCTGTTCCTGCAGCTGAATCTGCTGGGTTCTCTCAATGACCTTAACCTGCATGTCTTCCTCTTTGATTGCTTGTTTGGTTTTTGCAGCCTAAAAATAAAATAGATGTTTGTTATGTAAATTCTTTATTTACTATAAACAAGTATGAAAATTCAGTCACTTGTTAACAGTACATGTATCTTTCAGGAGATACTTTTCTACATTGCCTGATGTTTTTATTTATGATTTAACTGTTAAAAAAAAACATAGTGAAATGAGCCCTAGTAAAAACATGGCTGATTAAGCCACTAATCCTGACAAATTAACTATAAATCCATTATCCAGATATGTTGGATTGAACCAATTATCCAGACTGGTCTTTTATCCAGCATTTTTAAGCACACACAATTACCTGCAGATCGTATGCGAGGTCTGACTGGGCTTTCTTGGTGTGGATTTCCATGTCGTATGCAGCCTTCTTCAGCTCGAAATCTCTCTGTGATTTTGCAATGTCGATATCAGTGGAATACCTGGCAGCCAATCTCTTCTCCTCTGCATTAGCTTCCTTCAATGAAATAAATTGTAAATGTCAAATTCCCATTTCATTCATTCACATCATCAATAGCCCAAGTAAATGTACATTTTTTTATCTCGAAATGAGTACCCATTATCATTTTGAATATAGTTATCATTCATACAAAATCGTTACAAATTAGCAATACAAATCTATACTTGTATTTTTCTTCTTTTACTTGCAACAGGGAATACTCTGTATGTTACAAACACACTTCTGGAAATTCTGGACATAACCCTGACCTAAGCTTCTATAAATCATTGCTTATAATTTCCTTTCATAGAAAATCATGATTGTATGCTGTAAACCAACTTTAACTGGCTTGCGAGAAATACTCATAATGTTCCCGAGAGCCTTGTCTCAGTGAATATTTGTGAACAATTCCTTTTTTATATGATTGTTATAACAACACTGGTATTAGCAAGGCTTAGTCGCCAACACTGGACATTTGGTCATTGCGAACCAGTCCATTGGAAGTACATCGTGAAATAAAGTTGTCACAAATAACAGATGGTTTAAAGTCATTGGTTTTTTCTTTTCTTTTTTTTTTTTTTTGGGGGGGGGGGGGGGAGGGACTTCTGTCAACATAAAAACAGTTTCTCTCTTTACTGGAGTTATTACCCACCCTGATTCCTGCCTCCATTCTAGCCTCCGCCTCTCCCATGCGGGCATCTCTCTTGACCGTAGCAGTCTGGGCCATACCCAGGTATTTCAGGTAGCCCTGGAAACAAGACCAATGGTTAACACAGGCATCTACATCACATCCAATATATACGCCTTGTCATAAATAAGCTAAATCATACACAGTTATCTTTTTTTGGAAATTTGTTATTGGTGTGTATATTAAGCGCAGATAATTTATTATATTTTGTGCCACTTGTCAAATCCACTTTCATTATTGATAATATAGAAGAAAACAACATGGCTTTGATGAGAAAAAAAAATAATCATTTACTGTGAGTTGGTTCTATATGATGACCATAAATCAATCTTTCACCATGCGGAAACAAACAGATAAGGAATAAGTTACATGTTACTACGCATTCATTGATATATGTATATTATTTTCCATGGCGAAACAAGAAACCTAACAAACCCTAGAAGGAAAACTGTTGTTAATCTATGGGACTGGCAATATCCACAATAATAAATTGCAAAAGCAAATCAACAGAAAATCAAATCTTGACAGTCTATCAATGATATAGTTGCTACATATGAGTACATGGATACCAATGAGGGAAAATTGTTCAAGCAAAGGTGTTAATACTAAATAGGAAAGTGTATAAATTGCAGTCAAATTCCTTTACAGAAAAGAGTTTACAAAAGTAACAAAACAATATAACGGAAAACTTTTAAGGTGTGTGATGGCAGACCATCTCTTGAGCCTTTTCTAAGCATAGTGTTTAGGGATGCAATTATCTCAGTTAAAGCCCTCTACCTACTGTTGAGGCCACCTTTGTAAAATGTTTACAAGCCCATCTTTTGAAGGTCTGATGAAAATGTACCAGCTAGTCTTTTACTTCAATAAATCTTCTGAGCTGGGCACCATTCTTCTTTTTTTTTTTTTAAATTAAAGAAATTTTTATAAATTTGAAGTATGGTGGTATGGAACACCTGTTGAAATTAATGTGGGTAAAATTTCATTATCATCAAAACACTTTCACCGGTTTAGAGTTTTGTAATACTTGAACAAAATATGTTTTGAAAATTTTTGGAAGGGTAAAAATTATAAAAGCCTCAGCGGGATTCGGACTCATATGACTTAGATTTGTTTTTAACGTTCTAACCCATTGCACTATGCTGTTAGAAAACAATTTTGGGATAGATTTTCTTTTATAAAGTTAAACTTGATTTTATTGTTTATTTCAATAGGAACTATGTCACAATATGGAGGTGTCCCATACCACCTTAACTTTTCTCCTAACTCCTATGATCCCACATCCCTACCCAAAGTTTTAAACACTAAGGTTCAAGAAAGAGCATCGAAGCAGTTTTTCAAAGATGGCCTCTGCATGTTTTTGATGACAAACAACAGATATTTTATATTTTAACTTTTTTCTACAGTGTTGGTTGCAAATCAAGAACATGAGTACTGTACAATAGATCAGCCAACTTAAAACTCAAAAGCAGTACACTATACAGTAAAACTCGTTTAGTACGAACATGGATATAGCAAATTCTCGGATATAGCAAGTTTTTTTTTTTAATCCCCTGTAAAATTCTTAACAAATTTTTGCAAAATTTTACGGTTATAACAAATTCAAATATAACAAATTTATGGATATAGCGAACTGATTTTGAGTCCCGTAGAAATGAATAATAGCGAAGTTTAACACTTTTATAACGAAGTTCTTAACAGTTGAAAAAGTTTGCACTACAATTCAGCATAATAGTTTGAATAAATTAATTTACATGTAAATTTTTCAATTCTTAATCCAATTATTAAAGGTATCAAGGTAATGTATTTTTATTTTGAGCCTTAATTAGCAAATATTATAGTCTTGCTAAAGAAAACATGTATATAGTGAATTCGCTATAGTTATTATTACGAATTTGTTATACAGCTATAACTAATTACGGATATAATGAAGAATATCCCTGGTCCCTAGGACTTCAATATAACCGAGTTTTACTGTAGTTATAAATGTCAACATTCTATAAACAAAAAGGCCCGTGGACCAAATACACACTATGGTTTCATCATTATTCGTCGATTCAAAATTTATCTCAACTAAAGGTCAACTTTTATGCCTTAATTAGCCATACTAAATTGCATTTCTTGAATTTATTATTAAAATGGGCAGAAGAATGATGTAGCATTTGAAGAAATATACCTATATCAAATAATTACATTACACATGGATATTTTGTACAATACGTTATTAAAATTCTTAACTGAATTGTGCTTGATGCCTAAGAAGATTAATGAAACCACTGCAGCTCACCCGACAATGTAATCACTTCACACATACATGAATGATGTGTGGATTTAGTTCACAGAAATTTTGAAACCCTCATTTTCAAGTATTTCTCTCAGTTAATACCAGAAACTAGATGTACCATTCAGGGTTGTCTCTAAGACCCGGGAGGTGGGGAATTTCCCCGCCTAAAGTGACATAATTACCCGGCTATTTTTTTCATTTTAAACACAATCTATCTATTAGCTAGACCTCCAGATCCCCTTCTACTTTTTTATTTCTCCCTTCTACATCAATTTTTAGAGACAACCCTGACCATTACTGTCACCAACGATGACCAAGCTAGTCGATTCCCAAAGTTCTACTTCCAACTTGCATGTATATCAATCAAACATGAAGTATTGAGTTTAAAAGACATATTGTTTTTGTCTTATATGCAAGATTTGAAACCAATAAATACCGGGTAGAATATTGAGGAAACATTGGTAAAAACGTTAGATGATTACCTTTGTTAACATTTAAAAACAGCACTGAAAATCGTGCAAACAAATTTTCTGTTTGTAGTTTATACTTTCAATTCCAAAACAAATCAATGTCTATAACAAGTGCCTAAAAATTATATCTCCACAATTTTCCAAGATCCACAAATCAAGTTCAATAACCTAAACTAAGTTTTCATACAAAACTAGAAGTACCCGTAGTACTGCCAATTCATAAAAACAAATTCTGCAGGGAAGTCTTTAAATTAATGTTATTGTCTACAATGTACATTTTGTAGACATCCATCAACTTTTTTTCATTTTCATTGCCTTTCAATCCGATCCATGAAGTTTTAATAATCCTGACCCCTTAATCTGCGACAGACAACTTTTGATCAAACTCAGACAAGTCTTAAAAAAGTAAAACATCAATTTATAAATACATGTGATTCCGTCGACGTGTTTCCAACCTTCAAAAGAGGAAATCATGGAACAAATTATTCTAAAAAGTCTATCAATTTCTAATATGTATATAATCATTTAGAATAGTATTGTGTAATGACTTTGGATAGAAATGTATTTCTCAAAGCTCATCATATCATAATTCTAAATCTGGATTTCATTTATTCCTTTAATTGAAGAAAAGTTTAAAACTACTCCCTTGGAAAGCAAAAATAAATTTTGAATTAAAAAAAATTGTAATTCAGAACATATCTTCAAAATTCACAAATCTGTTTTTAAGATAATATCACTTTTTAGTAACGGTAACAAGAAAATGACACAGGAGGATAAAATCATGAAAGAAATGAACATGATAAAATGAATATGAACAATTTTTAAGATATTTCAATAAAAGTACAGTTTATACCACCTCATTGGATGCTTTGGATGATAACTTCATTCTCATAGAGGCATTAATTAACAATGATTTTGCCATTCATGAGATAAAAAGCATGAAAAACACTCAGAATGTTCACCAGACTAATCAAAGGCCAAAAAAAAAAATTGTGCGTTTCTGCGCATAATGGTCATTCCACTAGCCCCAATTCTTTTTCTCCAAGCTCTTTTACTCTTATCAAAATTTGAAGAGTCACCCTCTCTTTGGTAAAGTAACAAATTTTTGTTTGAAAACTGTAATACTAGTAGATGTTACACGCAAGCCTTTACTTGACTACAAATGATATATTGGTAAGCTACGTACATGCCAATAACTGTTGATGCAGTGTGTTCATTGTAAGAAATTTGCATTTGATTCAGACAATACAGTAAGCATGAGATTTGATATTTAGACAAATCTAGATCTTATATTTAAGTTATCTAAAATCCCTACTTTCTTCTTTGAACATTGCAAATAAAAAAAGATGTGCATGCATCTATCAGATCATAAACAGCACTTCCATAGCTACTCAATTTACTTCAAAACTTTTGATTTACTGTAAATATTTCATAAAAAGGGCAATTAAACATTTCATTTATATACTATGACCGTGTGAAAAATTGAAATGAAATATCCAACCTACCAAGCATATTTTTTCTGCATATTGTTTCTTTTGGCCTAATCATGATTAGTTTCTTAAGCTGAAAATATGACGCTGCACCTACTACTTAATTGTTGTAGATCGGCTTGATAACGTCAAAATAAGGCTTGAAACAAATACATTACTCACTCCAAATCAACACTCCTTGGGTAGGTGTAAATAACAACAATCAGAAAATCCTATTATAATCAGTACATCCTCCCCAATCCTTTAAAAATATGCAATCGAAAATTGCATTTCTCTGTGTGCAAACTTTGTCCACACAAGGACTCGACACCATTGATGGCACAATAGTTTTGGAGGAGCGACGTTATGATTTGGGCCAACACTTTGTGGAGAGATTTACCCTTTTAAGCCTTGTTAATTTCAAGTTAATTGTTTCCATAATTTTTCGTCAAGAGTGAGTGAGACTGTAAGGATTCTAAACAAACCATTAGATATTTATGTTAATTAAAGGCCCAAATGGCCAGTGAAAAAAGATTCTTTCTGCCACATTTGACCAAGCACACAAAGTAATTGAGAGAAGAATTTGAAAGCATGTTAAGTACGGTAGCCTTACGGGTAACATGTAAGCTATAAAGTTTCAAATCAATCAATATCCCGTCGTTATATCGATTATTAACCTGAAATCAATGCACATCTTAGTTTTCACACAAAGTCACTTCCTGTTTCTGATAATCATTCTCATTTTTTTTTTCAAAAGGAATGGGTTAATTAAAGGGGTACACAACAAACATGCTGAGAAATATTCCACAGTACTTGATATGGTTCTATCTGACAAATAAAAGAGAAACGCAGAGCAAGATATAAACACGATTATAACCACGAATCAGATATTGTTGTTTGTATTTCTATTATTGACGATTACAATGTTATATATGAATCTGTAAATCACAACCACAATTAACTGTAGGATGGACGAATAATATAATAATTAATGTGTTAATTAATAATAATTACGTATCTCAAAATATTCAATATCTGACCACGTACTGATAATACCCAGTCCGAACTGTTCGATTCATTTTCATCATCGTCCTGATTGAAAAGAATATTCTTAGTTAAAATGAAAAGGCTAGCATTTAAGAATGGGCTTGGGATCTTTCATCTTTGCATGTATTTGAATGTCTCCAAAACTGAAGTTTTTTTTGAAATTTTAATCAACTTTGGTATGATATCCAAGTAATTTCTTCAAATACTGTACACAAGAGACTATTAGAGAGATTTGTTGTACAAAATACTGCAGTCCTGACCTGACTTTATAGAATGAATCTGAACTTAAAACAATGCTCTCAACAAATTATATACTTGTACAGAAGGGCAATGTAGCAGAAATTGATTTACTGTCAAGAAATGAAAAGGATATAGAAGACACGTATTCAGTTATCAGACATGTTAGCTGTTCAAACAGTTATCAACCATTTAAGCTGTCTGCTAGAACAGTTATTAACCATACAAACTGTCTGCTAGAACAGTTATTAACCATACAAGCTGTCTGCTCCGGTGCTTGAACCAACACACCTGCGAGTAATTGGACACAACTGGTATGTCACAAACTAAACGAAAACATTGTCAAGGAATTGGAGGATTTCAAAATCAAGTTATCAGTAACATGTAACTTCCACTGGAGTCTAACAGAGCTCTATCAAATAACTCATTTCCGACCTAAACTATAACAAAAATATGAAATCACAAACTCAGGACACATTCTACTTCAAGCCACTATGATTCTCAAGGGAAGAAAAAAGCTATTCAATAAATAAAAAAAAAATAATAATAAAAGCTGGGAAATCTAAATCTGTCCAATGCGACAACAGAGCATTCATTCCTCATAGTTACACTGTAGGGTTCCTGTAATCCACATAGACGAAGCATAAAGTAACAGCCAGCCATGAGATCAGTTATAAAAAAGCACACATTTAGAACAAAAATTATTATCATGTGTGTCTAATGTTAACTTGCAGCTAGAAGCTGATGGAAGACTTGAACTGTATAGAGGATGGGGGTGGGGGGAGGGACTGTTACCTTGTCGTCTCTAATGTCCTTGAGGGTGTAGGACACCACGCAGATGCCCATGTTGACCAGATCAGAGGACGCCACCTCGAACACCGCCTTCGAAAACTTCTTACGATCCTTGTAGATTTCCTATATACAAACACATAAATATCAGATACTGATAAAGTCAATGCACAAGTGTTTTCAATAACACTCACAACCCCCATTAACAACAGTTGAATAATTAAAGTCATTCGAGCATGTTTTAATGTTTTACATGCACTACGATGTGGAAAAATTTTTTTGGCATGAAGTTTACCACCAAAATTTCTAAAAAAAATTTCATTACCAACAGTTTTAATGCTTTTTTTTAAATTTTCTTTACATATTATTTTTTATTCCCCCTCTTTTCAAAGGCATTACCAGTAGTTTTCATTCAAACAGCAACATTCTTGTGAACCTTGCATTTACAATATATATTACATTGATTCACAACATTACCTCTACTGTCATATTTCCCATAATGGCTCTCTGATGACCTTCAAGTGTCTCCAAGGCCACCCGCTCAATGTCGTGATTCGTTTTACCCAAAAACAATTCACAAGCCGATTCCAGCATCTCTTTGCTTGAGCCTTGAATCTTCACCTATACATTTTAAACACATGATTTTATTATACAAAAAAACATCATGAACAGGTTTATTAAAAGTTTAATCAGAATTTAAAACATCTAAATAACTTTAAAAAATTAGAAAGACTTTGAAAATAAATTGAACAGGTTAAATGAAGGTTTATATGAGATAGATTCTATATATCTATATTTGCATTTAAATTCCGAGTTTAGAAAGCCAGAAATGATTTCAAATTGTGCTTCCTGAATATGAATTATATGATCTCATTTTCCTTTATTATATGGTTTGTGCCTTTGATGTATTATTTTTTTACCTGGGCAATCCCTGTTACTGAAACGGCCACACCAAGCTGTGTATACACATTAGGACTTTCAATCTGCAGGGTCATTGTATTTAGAGAAAGTCTGAAAATAATTTTCATACAACACAAAATAATTCAATCCTTTGTTCATTTGTTCAGTAATTTTCTAACAGTACATGAAAAGTATAGCATATTAAAATGGCTGTCTTATTGGCAAAGCCAATTTATAGCATAAATACCTCTATCAATGTGATAAAAAAAAAATAGTTGTTGTTAAATTTACATTTACTATTCTTTCCAAAACTATGTTTTTGCAATCAAAAAATTTATGAAAATTTAACATCAAAATCCTACCATGCCAAGTACATGTATACCAGATTTAAAAGTTGAAACAATGGCTGTATGGAAAGGTTCTATTATTCAGAGTCAATGGTAAAAATAAATTTGATAAGGCATGTAAGATTGTCAGTGTAAATTAAGTTTAACCCCCCCCCCCCAACCTATCCGCCTCCCCAAAGAAAAAAATAATGCATGTATTAAACTCAAGAATCACTCCCAAGTGATTGGGAACTTATGGGGACTTTAAGAAATTGAAGTTCAAGTAAATGTGACTAAAATCAATACAATATGGTACAACTTCAAAATCTATAATAACCGTATTTCACAATAAAAGAATTGCATACTTTTGTAATTTCTGGATGACGGGCCACACAAACACTCGGCCACCAGGAATAAATGTTGACCCCGAATGACAACATCCTGAAAAGAAAATTACATGTACGTATAATATTATGCGATCAACATGAAAACATATTTCTTTTCTTTATACCGTCAATTTATCATTATAAACCATAATTTCATGGATCACGTTTAACCATCAATTTGAAAATTCAGGTATTTTTTTCTATTAATGTCATACAGATATTAGATATGTGTATCAATCGAACGCATGCATTGTCATTACTTTTAAAGAAGCTCAAAGATACTAAGAATGTAAAAGGTTTTAATGGATTGGAAGATGTTTAGAACAGAAGGAATTTGGCACAGCTAGTTGGCAAGATATGACAATGTGGGTCGGGAGCAGTTCCATTAGAGGAGGCCCAGATGACAAACCCCTCATGTTTGGTATCATATTTTTGACCTCCTAGGCCAACAAGAAATATAGTGCTTTTTCAAATGTCTACCAATATAAACTGCCAAACTTAACTGGATAGTGCCTGAGTTTTTTCTTAATTTTATTTTGACAAATATCTTAAAGAGATTGATTAAGACCTGTGACTCCCTGCCATTATAGGTTCTTACCAGTAAGTCACCTCACCTAACCTCTTTGTGTCCGCTGGCACATAAGGCTCATCTTACCAGTAAGTACCAACAGTTTAAACCTCTGTTTGTCATGTTTGTTTTGCTATACATTAACAGTTTGCGTTTGAATGAGGCCAAATCTTATTATTTCTACCCAAGATATTGTGATGAAATTTCTTGTACATGTACTTAGTTTTACTTCCTATCAATAATTTTAAGGTCAAAAAAAATATTTACTTACAACCCTGATTTTCTATGGGGTTGTGTCAAAAAATAACAATATCTGCTATGATCTTGTGGGAATTTGCTGAAAATGCACTTAATTTTCTCATATTCCCAATATTTTCTTTATATCTGCCTAACAGCTTTATAGATTTTTTTTTCTTTCTAATATATGACAATTAACTGTTGCAAAAAGTCTCCTAATGGTGAATTTTTCAAAAATGTTTGCCTCCTGGTTTGGTCCAGCTAGGGGTTATATCAAAGTTGATTTTTTTTACCCACAATTTGGCATATTGTGATATATCAATCTAACCCTTTCCAGTTGGGATTACAATACATAGACCAAAAGGGTGCAGTGTATTTCAATCTCGTATATACCTGGTAAGGATTTTGATTTAATTAACTTACAAGATCGAATACAGACAAAATTTAGGCGAGAATCTCACAAAATACAAGATTTTTCATTAAGCAGGGGTTTTATTCGATGGATGTGAACTTTTGACAAATCTTAATATATCTTACTGTTAATTATATTTTAAATATATTGCCATTGTCTCACTGAATTTGGTCCGGATTGAGCACAGGTACAATTTGAAAGGGGAAGTGATTTCACACATACAAAATTGTAGGTATCAACTGCATATTTTTATCACTGAATATGCTGCTGCAATGCTACCATTATGTACAGTATGGAAACCATCATTTTGATAAATGTATTCATATATTAGCATAATTCTTATCAGTTATAAGTAAATCTAAATACTACAGTGTACTGTACATTTCACCATTTAATTAAGAACATTATCACAGCAATGATTGGGGTTCTTCATTGTGACTGCTGTAGCACCAGGGACGTTAATACGTGATAATTTAATAAGTAGGCCACAGCACACCAAATACAATAATATCCGTGTGCAAGTTTCCGGTCTGCGTTTAATTAGTGTGACCTAGCCCCAACTCTCGGACCTGCACGTAAATGCAATATTTTTAAGATACTTAACAACGACAAACATTTGTTTCCTGGTAAATGACATAGGAAAAATTCATATTCACATGGGACCATTCGGCTACATGAGATATGCGCATTTGTTTTGAAATTATTGACTGTCACTGAGGCCAATTTAAATGTCCATTATTATCATTTTTCATATCAATTGCAACTTCTAATCAATGCAATTCGGAGATAAGTTATAAATTTACCTGAAACGACCATAACTTCGTTCGGACCACACGTCTCGAACCCCATCTTTGCTGTTGAAAACTGCCTTTCGAAATATTACTTCTCGTACTCTTTCGCAATGGTCGGCCGTCTTCCTGTTTAGACATTCGGGGTGAATGTTTTCTTGAGTTTTGATTGGTCAGTAGACAAAATTAAGCAACCCAAGCTGAAGATGTCGAAATTTGATATCCGTGGGTGTGGTTGCTGCACATCCCATTGTCGGCAACAGTGTCAATCCCTCCAATAAACACAGGAACATATTTTAAAGGAGTTTGTGACTGTATGTGTATGTTTGTGAGTGTGTGTGTGTGTGTGGGGGGAGGGGGGGGTGTTATACTATATATTTATTTATTTATTCACCAATCAAGGGCCCTCAGGGGGCATATACATTCTTAAAAAAAAAATAATAATAATATCATGATTATAACAAATAATGAATGAAATACTGCTCACAATGTCCAGGCAACAATATGCAAAATGTTTCATTAATACAATGAAATATATGTATAGGATTTACACATCAGTGAATACAACAGCTATATACAGAAACAAAGTGGCCTGAAAACAGAGAGTACCAAGGGACGGTGCCTGCACAGTCAATTAGACTGGTCTACTTGTAATCAAAGTGTTCAAGCCAGTATGCTTATACATAACATAGCCCCCCCCCCCCCCAACCAAAGTAAATGATTAATGCTATTTGGTACCGCCTGCAGGGAGGCAGGCAGGAGTTACCTTCTCTTGCACATAGATTTATCTGCCCTTGATTATTTATATTCAATCGTTCTTGAATTAGTCGCGAACTTTTGACTCTTCTTTAAAGGAAGATAGAAATCATAAAGATGTAAAAAGCGGCATGGTTGTGAAATGTGTTGGCAGCGTGCATGCTGCTAAGCAGCTAATTACTAAATATGAAATAGATAGCCAGTCCCGCTTTTGTATAGCTCGTGAATCTAAAGGTTTTAGTAAGATCGGTAAGTAAGTTCAGTGTACTATAGGCCTGTAAGTACAAGTCTATATTATAGGGACATTGGGGCCTACACGTTGTCTTTCGCTACAGATAGTTCGATACGTTTTGTGTTTAAGACTTCATAGTAAGTTATAATAAACTGTGCGATTATTTGTTCATGTTGTTATGAGTAATCAGAAACCCTTGGCTAGCGAAGATGGTTTTTCAAAGGTGTTAACTAGGAAGTATAATATTACTTATAAATGGTAGTGAACAATAGAAAATCAATAACTTTCTGATATAAAATACAGTTTTTAAAGATATATTATACAATGAATCAGGAGAATTGTACTTTTATTAATAAAAAGAACATGAAGATTGACATGTTTGTCTTTTTATATACATGTAGAAAATTAATAGTTATGATATTTTTGATAATGTCAAAATCTTTTTCCCAAAAGATCCCAATACAAAAGGTGGTGTCAAAATCTTTTGGGAAGTGGTGGACGCAAGCAGAGGCCATGCACTGCCTTTTGATGGAACCCCTTTTACCATCTTGGGGTTCCAAGTAAGACAGTGCATGCACGGTCCAGATCGTCACAAAAAAAAGTCTATACAGGTCAGGCTTAATTTCCCTTTTTGATACAGTTAAAATAGAAATCATGTTGAATAAAATTGGCAGTCTGAAAGGACTATGTGCGGTATGGTCAAATAATTGCCCCCGATTTCAACCAATTTTTAAATAGTTTCGTATGAAAATGAAATCTTCACAAATCATTGTAAAGAGGATACCTATAACTTTAATCTTGATTTTAGTCATCATTGCTCACCCGCTGTTTATCTATGAGGTCACTTAAATGACCTAATTCCCACAAATTTGCAAACAAATGAAAATATTCTCATTTTTGCACAATATTTTGCATTCGGAAGTATAGAGCGCAGGTCTGCTCAAGTGCGATTTTAACATATGTTTTTCTTCAGATAGTTATACATATTATTAATACTAAAAAATGGTACTTGAGCAAGCCTGCGCTCGATGTTTCCCAGTCGAAAAACCATCGGAAAACACCCATATTTTGCTACAAGACATCAATTTATCAAAATAATGCAATATTCATGACGTCATTTCTACATTATGACGTCACTGTGGTGATAACCTTTTACACCTTTATTTCTAATATGATTTTAACTATCTTTCACCTTATTTTAAAGCTCTTTCTAAAACTTTGATTTTGGGGGGCAAAAATTGCATAAAACCGCACTTAGTCCTTTGTATGAAGAAATAGGTAGGCAATATTTTTTTAAATAATTTTTAGGAAACCTCTGCTGTGAGACAATTGTTGCAGCCCACCAAGAAAATGAATTGCCCAGCCTCTATTCATGTAAAGGCTGTTCTGAAATTTCCTGAGTTTAAGGTAAGTATTAATGTAAAATATTTCTCATGATCAAATGTGTATCATGCAAATTGATAAGAAATTTCCTGAGTTTAAGGTAAGTATTAATGTAAAATATTTCTCATGATCAATTGTGTATCATGCAAATTGATAAGTTTTGTAATGTGTTCTTTCATACTGGTAAATATTTACTGTGGTAGATCCCAAACCTGAATTTCTAATTAGGTGCTTCTAATTGAGCTACCTATGTTGGTAACACAGGTTTGTAAAACAAACTTGTAAAAAATGAAAAGCATTACTATGACTTGTAGATTTAAATGAATCTGAAATAATTGGTAACATTGATATTTTCCAGATTGAAGGAAATGATTCAGCTTGGAGGAGAAAACAGCTATCAAAACTCCTCCGCCAGAGGTTGTCTGAGGAAGGACCTCTTGTGAAAAACCTGGAAATTCACATCACCTTACCTGACCCAGGAGATCACAGAAATCATTTAACTGGAGAGGTGAAAGTCTATTCATCACTTAAACATTAATTTTGTTTAAAGACTATGTTTGATATGGTAAAATATGTACCTTCTTACCCCCTCCCCTTGGCCATTTTAACTTAAAAATAAATAGCATAGTATCAAAATAAAAAGTTCATGAAGCAATGCATAGGATGTCTATCACATTCATTGTGCAATTAGTTGTTATTGTCCAATAATTTTTTGATAAAATGTCAGCAAAATATTGGCTAATTCCTGCAAGTTTGAAAAATTGAAATATTGTAATTTTTCCTTTTACTTTTATATATTATATTAAATAACTCATTCCAGCTCACCTTGACTGTAAATATATGTAATCCATCTAGTATACACTTTATCATTTTACTCACTTTATAATGATAGATAGATATTGTTATATAACAGTAACTTGATGCAAAGGGTTGGATCACGTCGAGATGCCAGGCGTGGATCAGATCAGATCAAAGTAGATGCGAAGAATCAAGTTTGTTCTGATTTTAAAGATTAAGAGAGATAAAGTTTAAGAGTTTAATTAATTAGTTTAAGAGAATGGTGATACGGAATCAGAAACTCATACTTGCATAGCGTGGAATCCAGAAAATCGGATCACTTTCTGTAAAATTGACATCATGAAAGCAAAATTCATGGGTATATAATAAAAATTGTTACCATAAGCCTGAATAATCTTATATGAACTTTTTTTATTTTACCTCAATCTTTATAATGTTTAGTATGAAATGTTTGTAGATTTCAGGACAAAGCCAACCTTTAGATGAAGCTGTTATCTCTAAAATTCATGGCTTGGTACATGATGGTGTCAGAAGTATTGATGAGATGAAGAGACACTTGCGTCTCTTTGTCCAAGAGCACATTCAAACAGAGGATACCATAATTTCAGAGTTGAACAGAAGATACTATCCCACAAACAAAGACATAAGAAACCATATGTACAGGGCACTTCGATTTTGTCAGTAAGTAATATACTGGTCACTTATTTTTCGTATAATATTGAGAACCATATATGATTATTTGCCCAGCCACTACCAGTAATTAAAAGAAAGTTACATATGTAAGTGTGTATGAGTGTGATAACCTGTACAGTTTTATAAAAAAATCCCCAACTTATTTTATTATACTTTCATGTTAAATACTGATATCTGATTGGTTAAGATGCAGTTGATAATCCGTTCTATTACCCTCAGCATTAGCAACACACTTGGCAACGGGTAACACAACAAATTGTTACATGCGCGTAAACTATGCGCGTACGGTTCGCCATAGAAATGTCATTCAGATATAAAAGCAGTTAAGTGTTCTTTAAAATTAAGACATTCAGTATAATAAAATAAATAGTGCCTGTTTAGGAGGGTAAGAGTTGAAATTGACATCCTTAAAAAACCATTGTCAACCTCCGCTTCACGTCGGTTGACAATAGTTTTCTCGGGGTGTCAAATACAACTCTTACCCTCCTAAACAGGCACTATTTATATAATGTTACAAATGCAATAGTCCTGCTGGTTTGAAAACCAGCGCCAGATAGCTTATATGGTAGAGCTCCAGACTAGAGATTCAGCAGTCTCTTGTTAAGGAGGCCAACTTAAATTTTCATTGGGTATGTTTGTGCGCATTCTTGTAAAATACAGACTGGTGTATTTATACTTTTATGAATTTTTATTGGTATCATTAATAAAATTGAATACAATAAATGAGAAACAGATATAAATGAAAAAAAATTTTAAGCAAAATTTTATTTTGTAAACAATTTTTTCATTGTATGGTAGGTGTCAGCAATGCCATTGTGTTTTTATGACGTTATGATAAAACACTTTGTAGGAATACGTTAAAAGAATACAATAAAGGAATAATCTTGTGGGTATTTTTTTTAATTTTTGAATAAATCTATTTTACCAATCTACATTTGTAATACTCCAAATATATAGCAAAACTTGGTGCATTTAAATACTTTGAGATGACCCCCACTAAAAACCAGATAATAGAATGTAGTATTTTTTTGCATATAAGGTAGAAAATGATATTACAAATCACATATTACAATTTGAGAAAAAAAGCTATTGTAGTATTGTCAATTTCCTAAGTATTCTTACAGTAAACATACTTTGAGATGACCCGTAAAAAGAACCAGATGGTCTATTTTCTTGAACTTCGCATGTGGTTAAAAATAAAGAGTTTTACTAAAGTTGTTTTTCCTCAAAAATTATATTTTATTATACAGGGCACTATAAAAATTAATTATTATTTTATATTTATTATGTATGTATATGGTGTGCATGTGTGCGCTGCGACACACTTGAATGTATCTTACAATGATATTTATTTGATTTAACACATCCAAAAATGTATTTAATTTCAATAATATTGTACATATATTAGGTTTTCAACTGAAGATCAAGAAAATATTCAGCACATGGTAAAGGAGTGGGAGGCTGCCAACCCTGCTGATCACTTTTATTATAGGCCACAGTAAGTAAATCATGTTTTAGGAATCATCAAATCTGTTGATAAATTGATCTTTGACGTCCTCATTTGATGTTCCCAAAACATTTATATTAATTAAATTTAAAATGAAACACATTTTTTAAAGGAAAAATTGCACAATTTTGTTTTCAGTGGATTTGTTTTCACTGCTGGATACATGATCAATATATATGAGATAATAAAGCATTAAAGAAAAAATATATTTAGAAGTATTGAATTAGTTCTAGATACGATAATAATTAGGGCCCCACAAGGATTTGCAGGTGCCCTATTGTAATCACTCTGTCTGTCTGTCTGTCACTCTTCCATCCACAAATTTTCTGTTTTTTTCTAATAACTTTACTTTTTTTATGGTTGCCCAATCAAGTTCAAATTTGGTATGGTAGTTCAGTAGTCAGAAATACATATTTTGATGCTAAGTTTGGTTCTCTATGTCTTCTGGTTTGGAGCTGGGGTGATGGGGTAGATTCCTCATGTATACTAGGAAGGCTGTGCAATATTTGTCCTTTGGGATTAATTAACCTTCCACAGTAAGAAAATCCTAAGCTTTATCTTTATCTGTCACATTGAGATTAATTACTGCACTGCCTGTGTCTGCAAATGAACTTTGTTTTGAAGTTAAGGTCAATTTTGAATAATGTGTAGTATTGTGTACATTCTTTGAAATATGGATTTAGAATATAATATTCATACTTTATTTTGGTTAAAATACCATACACAATGATTTATGATAATTTATTGAATTCTAAAATCAAGATATATATTAATTAAGATATCCTTTTTCACTATTTTATTTTTTAATTAATTTTTTTTCTGCCTTAATGCTGTTAATTTTAACAGGTAATCAGATAATAACCCCATTCTGTCATTTCTGAAAAAAAAATTCTTATTGTAAATTTAGAAGAAAAGGATGAGAGAGCAGAACAATAAACCCCCTGGGATTAATTATTTTGCCTGCTGCAGAAAATTTAGAGGCTTATCTCTATCTGTCATATGAAGATTAATGAACACCTTTGTCTGCAACTGATGTTTGTTTTGAAGTTGAGGTCAACCCTGGGTGATACAATGTATTTGCATTCACTGAAGGCTTGCATTTTATAAATCACCTGTTTAAATCTTTTTTAAATACACATTTAGTTTAGTGTTTTTATAAGACATGAGGTTATCCCTGTTTTATGCAGATACAAGGTTTTAGACATTCAGGAATTATCTTGAAATTTTAAAAATACAGTTGTTACTTATAATTTTCATATTTTTTTTTTAAATGTAATCAAATTCAACTCTCATTCCATGAGCTGCACCATTATATTTTTACCCCTCAGTTTAACACTTTAATTGTTGGATGAAAATCATATCCAACTACAAATCATGAGATCCTATATATTGCAGTTCTTTACATCTTATGCCGGGCATTTATTTTTCATCATTGTTGATATAAAGAGGATGGAATCCAAAGTTTTTTTCACTTCTGTATATTAATTGTCATAGCAGGGCCCTTCCTGACTGGTCAGTTTTCTAGTTAAGTTTGGTAAAGGTTAGTAATTCTTATGAAGAATGAAATGTGAAATTGAATTGTTAATTTGATCATTCAAGAAAATCTGCTTTGTACTCATCTGCAATGCCTGCATGTCGAACCTTTTACAGTAAAACTCATTTAGTAAGAACACAGGTAAAGCGAATTCTCTAATTTAGCAAAAAAATTTGAGTTCAATTCACATTCTGATAATTAAAAGTATCAAAGAAATGGCATGTTTTTTTTTTTATTTTAAGCCCCAATTAGCAAAATTATAGTCTGGTGAAAGAAAACATGTACATGTATATAGTGAATTTGCTATAGTTATTATAACAAATCCGACTACAGATATAATCATTGGTCCCTAGGACTTCGCTATAACCTAGTTTTATACTGTATTACCATGATTATACCCCCATTCCCTTGTGTGTGCTTGTGTCTGTAACAAAGATTTCTCAGCAAATATTAATTGCAGCTGTTTGCAATTGAAATGTGTTAACTAACTTTTTGTTAAGCTTGCCATATGTAGGATTTATTTTTTAACAAATGATACGTCATCTTCCTGTAAAATGCTTCAGAGCGGGGTTATCAACAACAGTCAGAGCATTTACTCACAGAATTGTCTTGTTGTTTCAGGTTTGCAGGGGAGGATAAAGAATTGAATGGAGTAGACTCTAGATCTACAGCGACATCCAAGTCATTGCTTTTTGTTCATCAGTCTAGCTGGCAACAAGATCTTCTCATGAAATATGGAGATGAAATCTGTTTGCTTGATGCCACTTACAACACCTCCAAATATGACATCCCTCTTTTTTTTCTCTGTGTGAACACAAATGTAGGATATTCCATCGTTGCTTCATCTGTTGTTGCCAATGAGAACAGAGAGAACATAAAAGAAGGACTGCAGATGGTGAAGGAATGGAATCCAGAATGGAATCCCAAATACTTCATGACGGACTTCGACGAGCGGGAGATTTGGGCAATTGAAAATACCTTTAAAGGTAGCTATCTCGTAAACATGTTTTACTGCACGAAAACATAAAAGAAACCTCATTTTAAATGTCTTTATGCAATATTACTCAGTTTTTTTAAAAAGTAGCACTGATTTGATTGAAAACATGAAGGAATCTTTTTTACATGCAATACATTGATATATTAAATGATTCAATGAAATATTCATTATGTCAAATGAAGATTGATTCCAGAAACATTACACAGACTATTTATTTTTTCCAGATTGTGAGAGTTTACTCTGTGATTTTCACAGGGAGCAGGCATGGACCAGGTGGATGAAAGATGGGAAACATGGTCTAACTACTGTCCAAATGGAAGTTCTTGAACTGTAAGTTTATCTTAGTTGGTACATATATGATTACATCAACATTAAGGTATATTTATATTTGTTTGCTAAATCATATTTTTGTATTATTGTAGGCTCAGGAAAATAGCCCATTCAGCTACCGAGAATGAGTTTCATGGTCATGTGCAGAATCTTAAATTTTCAACTCACTGGAAAGAAAGTACTTTGTTACAGAAATGGTTCGAAGGGAAATGGCTGAAAAATGCAAAGGTAATTCAGCTCCTACAAATATTATCATTTATACAATTTTTATACAATGCAGAGTATATGTGATCATTGTTACAAGTGAATTAAAATACTGGTACATGATTTGATTAGAGTTATTGATATCTTGTGAAGAAAGAACCTACTCTTTGGTTAATAATGTTTTAACAATTAAATTAGATAGTTAATTAAAGTACGTTGAGAGAGATATCGAAATAGTTATGTCAGATGCCCAGATGGGGTTAGTAAAAAAATCATTGATAACATGATCACATAATATATTAAATAAACAATCATAAAATACAATTATGTACCATGGAATATATATATGTAACTCTTATTAAACATTGTTTCAGAGGTGGGTGTGGTGTTTTCGGAGCTCGCGATTAAATACTCGAGTCACAACCACAAATGGGTTAGAGAGACAACACCAAGAGTTTAAGAAAACATACTTGGCCAAATACAGAGATGGATCTCTTTCTTCAACCTTGTCTGTGTTGATTTCGAATTATTTGCCAGAATCACACAAACGGTAAAAGATTTCCTTAATTCTACATATATGAATTTTAAAATTAAAAAAATTGTTTACTAAGAACAGGTCAATTAATACGAAAATTACCATTGTTAGCTAATTGCTGTCGTAGCATTATATGCAGATACTATTAACTCATGTAAAAACATTATTTCAATAGTTAAATGTCAATTTTTAACCTTTTAACAATCATGATTAATAATTGTGTGTGTGTGTGTGTGTGTGTGTGTGTGTGTGTGTGTATATATATATATATATATATATATATAGTTTCTAAGCTAAATTACCTTATGACATATGAGGTATTATTGACATTTCACAGTATGACATATTTAGGCTCATTTTTTACTTATCAATTGTAGGATTTTAATGAAATTCTTTATGGTTCAATGTAATTGTTAATTGAAAAATTGAAATTAAAAAAAACAATTTGTTTCTCTATTTTGTTAATTACTGGTATAAGTTTTTTAAAAATTATTTTTGTATTGCATTATAGATACATTCAGTACAATATTCAGAGCTTGGGGGAGTACAAGAAA
The DNA here is from genome assembly GCF_025612915.1 of Magallana angulata. Lineage (NCBI taxonomy): Eukaryota > Metazoa > Mollusca > Bivalvia > Ostreida > Ostreidae > Magallana > Magallana angulata. Next base: position 42,559,551 of record NC_069117.1, read on the forward strand.
TACTCAGCTCATATTCCTGAATTTTTGGGCAACAGGCCAAAATTCTTCTTGGAACATTGCATGAAACGAATTCCACCAAAATGTCCATATCTGCCTGTTACTGCAATAACATCTTTGCCAAGTGGAGAATTTCGTGTCCCTAGTTCTGATGGTAAGAACTTCTACATTTTGGATTTGGAGAGAAGAATGCCAAGCTGCTCATGCCCAGATTGGAGTAAATGCCACCTTCCCTGTAAACACATGCTCAGCATCTTCTTTCATTTCCCTGGCCATAGTTGGGAGTTTTTACACCCAGATTATACAGAATGTCCACACTTCAAAGTAGATAGAGATATCCTTAAACAAGCTATAGAGGTTTCTCCACCAAGAAGTTCTAGACCAAGGACTGATGAAATTGATAATACTGATTTTGAGGCAGATAGAGAAGCAGAAAATGATATACCAAGAGCAAAGTCAAGTACATGTACCAAATCAAATTTAAGACTGAACTGTATTCAATTGTTAAAAAACATCTCATCTTCCATATATCTTGTCCCCGATCAAGAACAGCTGGTTCATGTATATAAAAGTCTGCAAGACAGTTGGACTTCTATGCAGAAATTGGTCCCCAAGCATAAAGGTCTTCCAGTGAGAACAACTTCTTTGATGGTAAAAAGATTGCAGACAAAAAAATACCGATCCCTTCCATCAAGAAGAAAGAGAAGGAAAAAACATAAACCTCAGGGGACGAAGAGTAGAAGAGGTATTAAAATTTTTATATCATGATGTAAATGTAATATGTACCTCCTAGCATTTTTTGAAGAGAAAAACTTAATTCAAGCTAGAATAATTTTCTCTAATGGCTAATGTCCAAAAGGTATTAATATAGCAAATTTCAAGATTAAACACATTATACAGTTTTATAGTGAATAGTGAATATTAGCTAAAGTGAATTTAGTATATACCTGGTAACAGCAATCTTTATTAAATTTCTATAACTATACACTTGTTGAAAGAATAATTTGTATGTTTAAACTATGTATAAATATTTAGTTTTATATGAACCTGCAGTGCAAGAAGAAATTCTGATAGGAACAGAATCTGCAGAAGATCCAGAATTATATGGGCAGAGTGTTACTGATGGAGGAACTGAAAACCCACATTGCAGTGAGTATTTTTAACCGGGTTTACCAAAGGAAAAATCCGGTTATTGAAATGGTGAATATAGTGGGCGGGCAGCTGCCAAAAGGGTACCCTTATTTAATAGTGTTGCACATCTTGTATGATTTAATAACTTCAAATAATTATACATTATTTTAAAAAAAAATGTCAATCTCAACCATAGTGCCCCAGATAGTATTTTGCTTAAAATGAAGCCTGTTTAACTATTGGTCTCATGTGTAAATGTCATTAAATGCCATTTTGTTGTACTAAATCAATGTATTGAGCATCATTCAGCATTGAGTTGCTAGGCATGCAGTCATCAAGCAAACTTTACACAAAGGTACCGGTAATATAATATAAAGCATGTCAATCATATCTGGTCATTAGGGCTTGCTCTGCGGACAACCTATTAAGAGATCAGTCTGTCCATTTGAGATATACATGTATTGCCCAGAGCATATCTTCTCTCCCTTTGGCCCAATCTGGATCATACATCACCCAAAGGGTGCCTTTGGTCAAAGTGTGCAGTGATTTGATGGATGTTTGTAGGTCAAGGGTCAAGGTCATATTGGACCACAGAAAAAATCCTAGAGCATTTATACTCTCCACTTAGTGTTCTTTGGCTCCTACTTCACATAAACAGAGCTGTTGGGTAAAGATTTTGCAGTACCCTTGAACAAAGTTTAAAAATCAAATGTGAAGGTCATAGCAGATATCTTTATAACCCAGTTACAGACCATGAATTATTTCCCATTTGCTTAATCATGCTCAAATTGATAAAAGTACTTAAAGTATAAAGGGGTAATGTGTTCTCTTTCTATGTTAAGGTCAAAGTAAAATTCTCTGAAATGCTTTTCATCCTATTGTCCATTATTTGAGTGATCACCATTTCAATGATGTCTAGTTTTATTTGTAATGAATAGGAGAAGAACTGTAGGTTAAGGGGATATAAATAAGAATATATATAATTTGAGACTTATAAACAATTGTAGATGTATATTTAATAGGAAAGAATGAATGAACATATTAATGCAAATGAATGAAAATACATAGCTGGACCAGAATTTGAACTAGGACCCAGCAGCTCTAGTCAGGAGATCTATCACTGAGCTACCCTGGCTGTTATGAATTGATCAAATAGCCCTACTTCTAAATATCTTATTTTGTAATGATCACTTCCTTTTATTTTGAATGAGTATCATATTTTCTTAGCAGAATCAAATTGCAGTAACATGTTAACATCTATTTAATGATGCCTAAATAAATGTCAATTAAATCCCAGTTAAAAGGAATGTGGGATAATTACATGTGAAATGGTATTAGAATTGGACCTGAGCTCAAATTATTACATATTTTATTACACAGAGAATTCACGAGGAACACAAACTATATATAAGTTGAGAAATATTCTTTAAAAAAAATATTATTTTAAAAGGTTTTGACTCCAGCGTTCCTGCTGAAAATGCCGCCGTGGACAATAGTCTTGGTAAGAAATTAAAATGAAAAGAATGTTTGAAGTAATACACACAGAAAGACAAATGAAAAATGTGTGTGTCCTTTACATTTGTAAAGTGAATGTGTTTTATAATGAAAAAAGACTAGTTTGAGTACTAAACAATACAATTTTACTTCTCAGTTGAGGATATTTGGGCTCAAAAACCAGTGGGTCATCTGTGTAGCAAGATAGGACCATACAAACTGAGTGACAGGTCCTTTTACTGTTTAAAAACCATGCTCCCAGATGAGGTAGAGTATTAAAATTGATATTTTTTTGGTTATGAATTAATGTATTATATTATCAGTATGAAGCTTTATTTTTTTTTATTGAAAGACTGAAACAAATGCCAAATTAGACATTTTCTCCTGCAACTGATACATACATTTCAGATAATTGATGCATATACATATCTGCTTGCATCATCACAAGAGGTAACTGTTACTGGTTTTTTATTAATGTTTTGATAATTTCACAATTTTGGTAGCTGACAATAATATAACACTGCTTGTAACATGGCGTTTGATTGGATAGAAAAATTAGTTAAGTTTGAGTATAACCTGGATTGCATGTCACAAGAAACGTCTAATTGCACCAATGTCAAAAATGTATTAATCCGCCTGGCGTAACGTTTGAATTTAAACAGATTAGTATCATTTTTAAAAGTATAACGCTCTCAATTTGTACAGTAAATTACAGAAGAAATGAACTCAATATCTATCCAAATTATACTCATTGAACCTGGGTTGTAGCAATTTAAACTTTTTTATAAAGCGTAAATTGACCCAACATTATAAGGCTATACTCATAAAATTTGGGTACACATTGAGTTCATTTCTTAAATAACTTGACTTAAGAAAGGGTAGCAATCATAGGTTATTGCATATGTTGCTTAGAACCAGAATATATACTCTGTCCCAAGATATTTATGCAATCGTATATTATTTAAAAGAAATAAACATTAATTGTTTTAAATAATTATTTTTAAAAACTACCAGATTTGTTGATATTGTATAATTTTTCAGTATCTTTAATCCTTCCTTATAAAGGCATTTCACATGCCTTATTCACCCATCTTTGATATTTTTCATAGAGCAAGCATGTGTATCATATCAATTGCACACTCATGACTGCAATATTCAATGGAAATGCTGAACTGCACAATTACCTTGCTGAGGTAAGAAAATACACAAAATTATTTATATAATTTGAAAAAAAAAAAAAGATTTAGAATTTGCATCATATGACACTTAATAGCAATAGATGTTATTGTTTAATGGTGTAATTAAGAAATTAATGCTAAAACTTATATAAATAATCAAGATATTTTGACGTGTTTGTTTACTCGAAGTGTTGTACTTTTTAGCTTAGTTGAGCTGCTTTTTTTTTGTTTATTTGATTTTGCATTTTTTTTATACTATTCTCTCTGTCAATTATTAAGGTAAGAAAATTTATAACAATATACTTTTCAAACCTGTCCTATTTTTTATTGAAGGTGCCAAAGTTGGATGACTTTGATGTGCTATGTGGAGCAGTTAATGAAGGATCTTGTCACTGGTGCCTTGTTGTGGGTTATATTCATCATTACTTTGAATTCATGCATTGCTTTTATAAATGGCATGGAGGGGGATTTATTGAGAATTCAAATATACATGTAGCAGAATTTGTTAGGTTTTCCTGCAAATTCAAAAAGTTATTGAAAGAGATTTTCAAATGGAATTCAACATTGATTGGCTGTTTGAAATTTTACAATTAACATTATACAATGTACATGTAAAGAGGACAAATATGGCTCATACTTGAAGATAGATAATCAATATAACTAAAACACATAAAAGGATATCCTGGTATTTTTTGCTCTAGCTGCTTTAAGTGTAATATTACATGAATACAGTGAGGAGCAATATAATAAAAACCAAGATAACGTTTGGAAAATTTTATTCCGGCCTGTATTCAGTGTCACAAGATTATGTTGTAGTACATCATGCCAAAGGATCAGATCCTATACTACTTAAATCCACTTGGAGAATCATCGTACCGATTACTGCGAATTGAAGAAAAGTGGAAGTAAGTTCCCTTTTTTGTTGATCATACAATTTTAGATATGATGTATGAAATCATGTATTGCTAATTTCATCGTACATGTACATATACTGGTATATCTACCAACACTTCCTCATTTCTTTAGAAACTTGTTATTTGGAAGAGAAAATTTAGGCATATCAGAGAATCCAACAGAGTGGTTTGTCCATAGCAAAAAGCATGCTCGTCAAACAGATTCCACATCATGCGGTGTTTTTGTCTTAAAGGTATTTTACTGTGGTATAGTGTAATCACAATGACCACCCATCTTTGTGCATTTGTAGACTATTTCTAGTTCTAAGAATAAAAGCAAACCATTGATTATTCTGAAAATTTGCACATTTCTTCTATAATTTACAATGTCAATACATTTTATAAAGTACTTTGCATTTGTAATTTGTAAGATTTGACACAATTTCACAAAGTATTTTTTTAATTACCGATTATATTTTTCTGCATGCAGCTTTAGCCATGACTAAACTTAAATCTTTGGTCATGTGAAAGGTCAAATAACCTTCACGAAGAACCAGAGTCTTAAATAGGATGTTTTAATTATCAACAAATTCCATTAAATTTGTGTAACAAATATATTGCACATTTTTTCTTTTGTTGGTTCTAGTTCCTTGAATGTATGCTTGCCGGGGAGGAGAATTTAGATATTGATATTACAGGAAGAATATTGGACACAAGAAAGTCCATTGGACAAGTTCTTTTAAAAAACAGTGGTAAATGAAGAACGTCAGGAATAATGTTAATTTAATATGATGATGTTATTACAAAAATATAACATAATTTAAGCCCTGTCTTAAACTAACATTTTAATGATTAAGCTCAAAGTACTTTCGTTGCTTTTATTAGAACTTACTGGTAATTATAAGTGCATTTCAAATAGGATAAAGTAGTACGTAAATTCAATGCAAATTAACAAACTTATACCTTTTATCTTTTTTCACAGATGATTTAGAACAGTATTGCAGATATTGTTATACAAAAGAGTCTGAAGAAAGAGGGGCACTGGTATTTAAACAAATAAAAATGATAATTAATGGTCCTCTACACCCTCTGGAAAAGTTTGTCATAGAAATTAATCCAATTTTTTAACATCCTTTCCAGATATGAAATTCAATCATGCATTTGACTTCAAAATAATGGAAATCATGTTCAATTTTAAACAAGAAACAAATTTTAAAAATATTCATAAAAATAAAAGTTCCTGCTATATTTGAACTCGGGACCTGTGGGTTAGTAGACCTAAGCTATACCCACTGTGCGACAAAGATAGCTAGATACCCAATTTTAGTGACGTAAACAGTTTTACAATGAATTGAAATCGGCATGTTATGACGTAATGTCCTAAAAAGTAAAAGTCATAGGGTGTTGAGGACTCTTTAAGTTCACCAGCCAAACTACATATGAATATAAAACTTTTTTTTTTCAAATGTGTGTGAATTTTGATCAAATACTATTAAAAACAAGATTAAACCAATGAAATTATTTGAAACGATTAGATCAATAAATTTATATATGCAGGTACATATCTCTCTCTCTCTCTCTCTCTCCCTCTCTCTCTCTCTCTCTCTCTCTCTCTCTCTCTCTCTCTCTGTATAAATATTTAAAGCTTTCTTTTTTAGGTTTGCTGTAGGCAATGCACTGGATCCAAATATTTCCATGTCAAATGTGAATGTTCCTTGCATCCTGCTGCAAAAGGAAATAATGGCCAGAACAATGTATTATTTTTTCTTTTGAGCATGTATAAACCGTTATTATATAATTTAGTGTAGTGATTATCATTATATACTATCATAACTTTTTTGAGGGATAAAAAATGATATACTTACTTGGACTCAATTTCATATGTTTCAGTTTAAGTCCATGCAATCATAAAAGGGCAAACTTAGATTTTATAATGGAGTATATATTAATTTAATAGAAATGTATAATGCAATGCTTATTGTTTTGTTTTCTTTATTTCAGTCTAGTATGGAATACCAGTTGAGAAAAAATCCCACTAAGGTAGTTATGTATAATAAATATACATGTACTAGTAGTTCAATTGTTTACAAAGTTGTGCAATAATTGAGGACATACATGTAACAAATAGATGATAGGATCTCTTTACTTTACCCTGCGATTGCTTTCAGAAAAAAAAGAGAAGTTCATATATATATTCTGACTTAAAAGGAAGGTATAAACAGTTTATGCATGCTGAAGTTTTTGTTTTAAAAAAATATATGTTTTTTAATTTTGATTTGAAAACTTTATTTTTTAAGTTTACATGTAACTTTACCTTTTGACATCACTGAGAGTGGGTTGTGATGTGTTTTAGAATTAAATTCACTCAATGTGAAAACTTTTTCTAATATTAAATTGAAACTTTATTTACTTTTAAAGTGGCTAAACTTTAATTTCACCAGTTTCTTAAATCAGCAGAACAAAAACGCAAATCATTAATATGAACAAAAGCTCTGTACTGTAAGATATTTTGCAGTTCATAAGTCCCAATCACTGAGCTATGAAGATATTCAACCAAATAAATTATGATGCAAACAATTTTTTATTTAGCAAGCAGCTGCCAAATAAATGCATTTAGTGATATTTTCCTCCCTTTCCTTCATTATTTTTATTATTGATTTTATTGAGTTAATATCATTATTAATCATTTGTAAAGAAACTTCATTGGCATCCTTTAAGAATTTATCATTTTTATGCCCTGTCAATAACCAGTATTAAAGCTGCTTGCAGGTTCGATTTTTTTGTTATTACAGTATCAAATAATTTTCCATACAAACCCTTTGTCTTAGAAAGTTATGGACATTCTCATGCATATTTACACCAGCAAAATCGGTCTCCTTTCAAAGTTAGAAATATTCAAATTAAATAAAATAATTCCTTTTTGGGCAAAGGAAATAACAATTAAACCAAAATGCATCAGGGGAATATTTAGAAAAGGGAGTCATTTGGTTTTGTCCCCCAAATGATTGGAGTTATTCAACCAGCATGCTCTGCATCGATTGTAAAGAAATCAAACTTAAGGTGGAATAACACATCGTCATAAAATGGCTGACCTCTGGTCGAAATGACATTTTGTTTTATGAAAAGGACTTTATTGTCTGCAACTTATAACTTACCTCATAGCCAAGTGGATAAAGTGTCGGGCTTGTGATCGGTACATACTGAGTTCGAATCCCGCAGTGGCTTTTGTTGTTACTTACTTTTTTTTATATATTCATTTTTTATCCCCAAAATGCAAATTTTTTCGCTTATTTGACACACACACACACATATATATATATATATATATATATATATATATATATATATAGTTTATTTATCATTATATCTTTCATAATCAAACAATTTACAGTTAATTTGAGTGACTTTTTTCAGGTGAGTTATTCCACCTTAAAAGATATTTGCAAACAAAACGTACTCAGGTATAATTGTAATTTGCCTGAAAATTACAACCTTTATTAATAGCGATGTCAAAGTCGTAGTACAACCATACCTGTCTCGATGTCAGGGGTGAATTTTAACATGAGGCAAAATAACACGATACCCTTTAATGTTGTGTATTTTATTAAAAAAATTGTACATATTTTTTTTCATTGAAATTTGGCTTAATTGACTTGGAAAACTACTGCAATGTCTATTATTATACATATTCTTAGCATAACCAAATATCTTTTAAAAGTGTGCACAAAATTTGATATAAAATCGGACCAAGCAACTTTAAAAGTGCATGCACGTAAAAAGTTGATGTGAAATTTCGATAAGAACAAGAAAAATAAATTCATGTGATGACTAACTATATTACTACCTTAATTTTTAATCCGATCTCTGAAATGAAATTTGTCATTTAGATATACATGTACCTCAAGTCAACAGTCAAGAAACTTGCCAGATACTACGTCATCTCCAAAACAGCCATTGGACCATAGTCTTTCATGGCTTTATGACAGTGTGCATGCTTACGTTAGTATATTGATTTGTAGTATATATATAATTTCAGATAAAAGCATCATCCATAATGAAGTTAAAAGACATTTGTATATTTTGAAGATGTCAATCAGTACTGCTGTTTAAAGATTTAATCTATAAGAATCTTTATTACACATGTACATGGGTTTTCATTTTAGACTGAACAATGTAAAAGACTTGTCAATGCATTATGTCGATTAAGTCCAGGAAGGGACTTAATGAAAGGAGCTTCAACAGTCTCAGGCCACAAGATATCGGTGTTGGTATGTAAAATAAGTCTGGTAGAATTTTCCGAAGTTATGCTGATCAATATACCATCTACACCGTATATTATGAGATATCTATGAATTAAATTTCAGTTTGAGAATCACATCAAGGCAAAGCTTACAGAGGTTATTAGATTGAAAGATGGAAGATCAAGGTGAGTACATGCACTGTGAAATTACAATCCGGTATTATTAAGTATTATATAAAATACTTAATAAATCTGATCCAAACATAATTTAATCAATAAGCCATTTTGCTAATTTGCTTTTATACCTATATAAATACATGTATGTATTTAAATATATGTTAAGTAATATTTGTTGTAAAATCACTTCTATCCATGCAAAATACTAATACTGAGCTAGGTTTTGCTTTATACATGTATATATGTCAAAATTTGTTTTTTACATAAAGCAAGAGATCCTCGTTGGTTTGTTTGTGGAAAAATGAATTTTTTTTCCACTTATTTGCAAGCAAGATAATGAATTGGTATTGTTATGTAATTGCAAGCTGTTATGAACCACATTGGCGGCATGTAAGATGGATTAAACGGCAGCCACTTAATGAGCATCTAGAGATGAGGAATTCTGAAAAGGGAATTGAGGAAAGAAGTAAACTTTTTGGAAAGGTATGGTGCTAAATCACTTAACAATTTATATATGTACAAACACAAATTACTCTCTCTCTCTCTCTCTCTCTCTCTCTCTCTCTCTTTGAATACAAACTGTGGTTAATGGTTATATTTTAAATATATATCTAACTTTTTCAATCAGGGTTGGAAAGAATTATATGCATTGGTTTTGGAAGAGTTTGGAGTCTTCAAGCCAAAAACAATAATGTAAGTTATCTATAGCGTAATGTACAAGGATCATCAAATAAAATTTAAAAAGCATTAGAAGTAGTTTTAATAATGTCATTTAAGTGTATTTAATGCTTACAATGCTTCAGTAACCCATTGCCATTAGTTAATCAAACTTTGAGCTGTGTTTACACATATACATGCATGTTTCTTTATTAATGCATATTTGACTGCACCAGCTTTACCACCATTAACACTTACAGTACCGATCAGATCCAGCCTAGCACCAGAGTAAACCCCAACTAAACCCCAGGTTTACTTGGGGTTTATTAGGAATTGCTTGTGGGTTCAGTTGAATGGACTGAAGTGTGAAGCAGACCAGTCTTTTATCTTACCATCTTGTGATTCCTGTCCCTTGTATATTCCTAATACATATGTAGTGTCTGCTTTCAGGGGTATACTTCTGATTGGGGTCTACTCTCTGTGTCATCTCAGGGTTTACTTTGGGTTTACTCTGGGTCCACTTTAATAAACCCGAAGTGCACAAACCCAGAAATTTAGTCAGAGTTTACTTTCTGTTAGGTTGGGTCTGATCGGTACTAATATATGTTAACAAATTAACTTATGGACATTTTCCATCACATACAGTTGTATTTATTGAAGTGTCATTCAAGAATCTTAAATATTTATTCTAATGTCATTGAAATTGCATTTATTTTATTTTGCTATTTCAGAAGAATTGGTTATTGCCATGGCCACTATTTATCCATGAAGGAAGACAAAAATGAGCCACTCATGGCTACTCTAGAGGATGAGTAAGTGTTGATTTTGATGGTGCTCCTGGTCTACTCTAGTAATAAACATATCAGGTTGTCCTTCTGTGTATATATCTCCCTGCTTTTGGTTTCTTGAAGATGTGAATTTTATGAATCGGAAATTTCCAAGAGCACGTTTAACCCCCTCCCCCTCTAGATCCAGATTTAAATGGCAAATGATAAAGATATGATGTCTGTGAAATAAAATTTGTATTAGATCAAGATTGACTTCAATGTTACACAGTATAAGGCAGAACAATTATGTGAACATAGATAAGTGTATATTTATATATAATAATAACACATATTTACATATAATAATTCTTTATGAATGAATGTTATGATGTGGAATCAGATTTATTCCAAATATACAAGTTCATCATATTTGTTTTTATGTTTTAGGATGGGACAAAATATGAATGAAGGTGTTCGCTATTTCAAAGACGTTTTGTTTGTTGAGTCAGAGATTTTCGTTGCCTCCCTTGTTTGGAATTTGACATTATTGGAAGCTGAACGTCGTCTTTACCCTATAAATTAATTTATGTTATACGTGTATTTGTAAAGATAATATATTTGTAAAGATAATGTTGATTGCTCACTCCAATTTATATGTTGTATATGTATTGGTAATGTCAATTTGTAACTATTGTGCTGTATTGATTGTATTTTATTTAAACATTTATTGAAAAAAACCTTGTTTTAAATCAACCATGAATATCTATGATCACTGGAAGTTAGACCAGTGGTAGTATTATAGGAATTTTACTTTTCTATTTTGAATATGATAATATAAATACAAGATATCATCAAAAATAGAATAAAATTTGATTCATTAAATGAGAACCATAATTCATTATGTTGTGGACCATATAAAAGAAAACAATTCTTTGTCCGAATTTCCTGTCAGCTTTATACTATGAAATGTATATTATGTTATGTATGGTAATATATTTGAAACATGAATAAATGATGATAATCAATATGTTTATATTGGGGTATCAAATTTACTCAGAGAGAATACTGTAGTCGATTAATCAGAGGCTTTAGTTAAGCGATAATCGAGATGATTTATTTAAATTTTTAATACATCCACTTATTTTTCACTTTGTGGGGTAGTTCCATATATTTCGCGGATTCCCTGAAAATCGCCGTAAACAGACTGTTTCCCTGTGAAAAGATGCGTCGGTTCGATGAACTGATACACACCTATTCGGAACCCTTAGTAATTTTTGTTAACATGGTTAACCAAAGGAAAAAAATCCCAAATATTGCGAACAAAATCATGAATATTATTAAGGTCAAGATCTAGTAAATGAAAGGTGCCATAAAAATTCTTTTAATGATGCTTCATAACTGTTACAATATCTTTGTTTCATAGGGTGTACCGGGTCTTAAATTTTTGGTAAACACGATTCAAAATCATGTTTTATACAACCGTTTTCTATGAAATATGTAGGATAAAAGTAACAGATCTCGGATTTTTGTCCATTTTTGACTAATGAAATATATCTAAAATGCCTACAGTCTCTCCAAGAACGGCATTAAACAGGCTCTTGACTTCCTCTTTAAAATGATGTCAAATTGAATATAGGTATCGGGATTACTTTTCCCGTCATTTAATATAGAATGTCAAAATATTGTTTAATTTTCTATATAATTCCTTCAAAGCCGTAAATTACGGGAAAAGATTAATCAAATCGATTATGACGTCATAATGGTTCTAGCACCGAAAGGTCAGCATGGAATCATTTACTACATCTTGCCTACGTCACTATGGTGGCATATCTCTGCCCCTTGTGTGCAAGTTATTTTTAAATTAATTATGTCGATATGCAAGATAAATATGTTGATATGCAAGATAGTTATGTCAAAATGCAAAATAACTATGTTGACATGCAAGAAAACTACAATCAAATAAGAGTTATAAAAATCTCAAATATCGCCCACATGTGACATCCAAGATGCTAGATACGCTACTTATTGATGTCAACATGCACCTTATTTATGTTAACATGCAACTTCTACATGTCTACATGCAACTTATTTATGTCGACATGCAACTTGGTTATGTTGACATGCAAGATAGATATGTTGACATGCAACATATTTATGTTGACATGCAACTTAGTTATGTTGACATACAACTTATAAGTTGCATGTCAACACATTCATCTCGCATGTAAACATAACTAAGTTGCATGTCAACATATTCATCTCGCATGTCAACATAAAAAAGATACCATCTAGTATCTTGGATGTCACAGGTGGGCGATATTTTGAGATTTTGTATAATTCTTATCTGATTCCAATTTTCTTGCATGTCAACATAATTATGTTGCATGTTAACATAATTATCTTGCATGTCAACATATTTGTCTTGCATGTCGACATATTTGATAGAAAAATAATTTGCACACAAGGGGCAGAGATATGCCACCATAACGTCACAATACGACACGCGTGCAATTCAATTTTATTTACTTAGACGTTATATTAATTAATTGTAATTTGTTGAATACACGAAGAATTATGTTAACTTGAACTTTTTATGATTGATTGCATCGGTATAATAAAACAGTTAAAGGATACTATAACCGCCTGGATTGTACCGTATGGGGTATTTTCCGTACCGGGCGATTAGTAGGAAATTAGCTCAACACTCGCTGTATTTTCCACATTTATTCCAGTTAATAACATAATCATATAAACAGTTACTATCCACTCCGTACACCTAGCTTTTTAATAATTCTAACTTAATGTTAACCTACATATCACAGTGACGGAAAACGTAACGGTTTAGACGGACGATTTGTATCTTTACTCTTAACCTCTAACTATCGAACTCTATTAAATAGATTAACTTACAATCATCTCTAAAACATATAATATTATTTTACTGGCGTGACCCTCTAAATAATTGACATGTATAAATCATCCAATCAGAGAATATATTTCTTGATCCCTAACTGACCATTGTCCAGGTAAACGCCCATTTATTCACCTGCGTTAATCCGCTAATTGTTATGTAATTGCATTAACTCTATTAGTGTCAAACACACATTTCGTAGCTGAAACCATTGTCCTTCAATGCTGCCTTTCTAATAAGTATCTTTCCTAAAGCTACACTTAATTATTTTGATGTCCTATTTCTTTGTTACAATTAAAACGTTTGATAAACATTAATTTACATTCTATCACATCAGAGTCAGGAGGAATTTCACGATAATTAAGAACAGTAAATAACGTTAATTTACCAACAAGCTAAAACTATAGAGAATGTTCGCCACATGTAAAATATATATTTTACCTGGTGATAGATACCATTGGGGGAGTCAGTAAGATTCCAGTTCCCCTCAAGCAAATGTATTTCCCCCGGCTTAGCCTCGGGAAATACACTTGCTCTCAGGGAACTGGAATCTTTTTTACTCCCTCAATGGTATTCTTTAATTGTATACTGTCCTTTTCAAATAAACAGTGATAAAGTAATGCTATGGTCACATACATCGTGTCTTTACATCTGGTGATGTGGGACATTCATATGTTAATATTAATGTACGTAAAAGTACATGATAATAAAAATACTTTCATCGGTTTAGAATTTTAAAATTGATATACCGTGAAATCATTTTTATTCATGGAAGTTAGTGTTCATGTGAAGCCACATTTATTTTCTGGTTCATGGGGACGTAATTTCGTTTGTAGCAAGTCCGGTATAATTTTAATACACATTTAACAAATGCTGGTATATATACGTTCGTGGGAATGTAAATTCATGGGCTAACCACTAAAGCCACAAACATTGGCCCCTACGAACAATGATGATTTCACAGTATAAAATTTACAGTACATATTTGTCTTAACGAATATGTTTTAAAGTCTTTCGGAAAGGTAAAAATAATTAAAGCTCAGACAAGATTCGAACTCATGACTTACAAACTCGTAGTTCACGCTCTAATCTATTGCGTTACGCTGTATGGTAACATTGTAAGGAATAAAATATTTAGAAAACTTTACTTGATTTTATTGATAAATTCGATGTGAAGTACTCACAATATGTAGGTGCCCCTATCACTTTAAAGGTCAGTGGTCATAAACTCACATGGACTATATACATTTATTTGAAAAAAATACGAAGACTTATAATTTGTAACCAGAAAAAAAATAGCAATGATTTCAATCGATTTGAATTGAAAAGTAATTCATTAACTCTAGTTTATCTAAGAAAAATTAAAAACTGCAAAAATGCGATAAACTTTGTGCCACTTAAACCATCAAATGTGGGAAGTAATTTTTCTAAAAATGGGACACATATCTAAACAATATCTGTTTATAATAACGTACAATAAACCAATGCCCTGTATCATGTATCGTTATTTAGACCACCACCCTTGCAACAGGTACCGTACTATAAACCACCTCCATGCAACATCACCGCCCTGCAACAGGTACGGTACTATAGATCACCGCCCTGCAACAGGTACCGTACTAGAGATCATCTCCCTGCAACAGGTACCGTACTATAGATCACCTCCCTGCAACAGGTACCGTACTATAAACCACCTCCCTGCAACAGGTACCGTACTATAGATCACCGCCCTGCAACAGGTACCGTAATATAGATCACCTCCCTGCAACAGGTACCGTACTATAGATCACCGCCCTGCAACAGGTACCGTAATATAGATCACCTCCCTGCAACAGGTACCGTACTGTAGATGCAGGGATGTGGTCTATATTACTGTACCTGTTGCAGGGCGGTGATCTATAGTATGGTACCTGTTGCAGGGAGGTGGTCTATAAGTACAGTACCTGATGCAGGGAGATGGTCTATAGTACGGTACCTGTTGCAGGGAGGTGGTCTATAAGTACAGTACCTGATGCAGGGGTATGGTCTATAGTACGGTACCTGTTGCAGTGCGGTGATCTATAGTACGGTACCTGTTGCAGGGAGGTGGTGTATTGTATGGTACCTGATGCAGGGAGTTGGTCTATATTACGGTACCTGATGCAGGGAGCTGATTTATAGTACGGTGCATGATGCAGGGAGGTGGTCTATAGTATGGTACCTGTTGCAGGGAGGTGGTCTATAGAATGGTACCTGTTGCAGGGAGGTGGTCTATAAGTACAGTACCTGATGCAGGGAGATGGTCTATAGTACGGTACCTGTTACAGGGAGGTGGTCTATAAGTACAGTACCTGATGCAGTGAGATGGTCTATAGTACGGTACCTGTTGCAGGGCGGTGATCTATAGTACGGTACCTGTTGCAGGGAGGTGGTCAATAGTACGGTACCTGATGCAGGGGGTAGTCTATGGTATGGTACCTGATGCAGCGCGGTGATATATATAATGGGACCTGATGCAGGGCGGTGATCAATAGTATGGTACCTGTTGCAGGGAGGTGGTCTTTATTACGGTACCTGATGCAGGGAGCTGATTTATAGTATGGTGCATGATGCAGGGAGGTGGTCTATAGTATGGTACCTGTTGCAGGGCGGTGATCTATAGTATGGTACCTGTTGCAGGGAGGTGGTCTATAGTATGGTTCATGTTGCAGGGCGGTGATCTATAGTATGGTACCTGTTGCAGGGAGGTGGTCTATAGTATGGTTCATGTTGCAGGGCGGTGATCTATAGTATGGTTCCTGTTGCAGGGAGGTGGTCTATATTACGGTACCTGTTGCAGGGCGGTGATCTATAGTACGGTACCTGTTGCAGGGCGGTGATCTATAGTACGGTACCTGTTGCAGGGAGGTGGTCAATAAGTACAGTACCTGATGCAGTGAGATGGTCTATAGTACGGTACCTGTTGCAGGGAGGTAGTGTATAGTATGGTACCTGATGCAGGGAGGTGGTCTATATTACGGTACCTGTTGCAGGACGGTGATGGTGATCTATAGTACGGTACCTGATCGAATGGGTAGTCTATAGTATGGTACCTGTTGCAGGGAGGTGGTCTTTATTACGGTACCTGAGGCAGGGAGCTGATTTATAGTATGGTACTTGTTGCAGGGAGGTTGTCTATAAGTACGGTACCTGTTGCAGGGAGGTGGTCTATAAGTACGGTACCTGAAGCAGGGAGTTGGTCTATAGTACGGTACCTGTTGCAGGTAGGTGGTCTATAGTATGGTACCTGTTGCAGGGAGGTGGTCTATAGTATGGTACCTGTTACAGGGAGGTGGTCTATATTACGGCACCTGTTGCAGGGCGGTGATCTATAGTACGGTACCTGTTGCAGAGAGGTGGTCTATAAGTACAGTACCTGATGCAGTGAGATGGTCTATAGTACGGTACCTGTTGCAGGGCGGTGATCTATAGTACGGTACCTGTTGCAGGGAGGTGGTGTATAGTATGGTACCTGATGCAGGGAGGTGGTCTATATTACGGTACCTGTTGCAGGGCGATGATCTATAATACGGTTCCTGTTGCAGGGAGGTGGTCTATAGTATGGTACCTGATGCAGGGAGGTGGTCTATAGTATGGTACCTGTTGCAGGGCGGTGATCTATAGTATGGTACCTGTTGCAGGGAGGTGGTCTATATTACGGTACCTGTTGCAGGGCGGTGATCTATAGTATGGTACCTGTTGCAGGGCGGTGATCTAAAGTATGGTACCTGTTGCAGGGAGGTGGTGTACATTACGGTACCTGTTGCAGGGCGGTGATCTATAGTATGGTACCTGTTGCAGGGAGGTGGTCTATAGTATGGTACCTGTTGCAGGGCGGTGATCTATAGTATGGTACCTGTTGCAGGGAGGTGGTGTATATTACGGTACCTGTTGCAGGGCGATGATCTATAGTATGGTACCTGTTGCAGGGCGGTGATCTATAGTATGGTACCTGTTGCAGGGAGGTGGTCTGTAAGTACAGTACCTGATGCAGGGAGGTGGTGTATATTACGGTACCTGTTGCAGGGCGGTGATCTATAGTACGGTACCTGTTGCAGGTAGGTGGTCTATAGTATGGTACCTGTTGCAGGGCGGTGATCTATAGTACGGTACCTGAAGCAGGGCGGTGGTCTATATTACGGTACCTGTTGCAGGGCGGTGATCTATAGTACGGTACCTGATGCAGGGCGGTGATCTATAGTATGGTACCTGTTGCAGGGAGGTGGTCTATATTACGGTACCTGTTGCAGGGCGGTGATCTATAGTATGGTTCCTGATGCAGGGCGGTGATCTATAGTATGGTACCTGTTGCAGGGAGGTGGTGTATATTACGGTACCTGTTGCAGGGCGGTGATCTATAGTACGGTACCTGTTGCAGGTAGGTGGTCTATAGTATGGTACCTGTTGCAGGGCGGTGATCTATAGTACGGTACCTGAAGCAGGGCGGTGGTCTATATAACGGTACCTGTTGCAGGGCGGTGATCTATAGTACGGTACCTGATGCAGGGCGGTGATCTATAGTATGGTACCTGTTGCAGGGAGGTGGTCTATATTACGGTACCTGTTGCAGGGCGGTGATCTATAGTATGGTTCCTGATGCAGGGCGGTGATCTATAGTATGGTTCCTGATGCAGGGAGGTGATCTATAGTATGGTTCCTGATGCAGGGCGGTGATCTATAGTACGGTACCTGATGCAGGGCGGTGATCTATAGTATGGTACCTGTTGCAGGGAGGTGGTCTATATTACGGTACCTGTTGCAGGGCGGTGATCTATAGTACGGTACCTGATGCAGGGCGGTGATCTATATTACGGTACCTGTTGCAGGGCGGTGATCTATATTACGGTACCTGTTGCAGGGCGGTGATCTATAGTATGGTTCCTGATGCAGGGCGGTGATCTATAGTACGGTACCTGTTGCAGGGAGGTGGTCTATAGTATGGTACCTGTTGCAGGGCGGTGATCTATAGTATGGTACCTGTTGCAGGGCGGTGATCTATAGTATGGTACCTGATGCAGGGCGGTGATCTATAGTATGGTACCTGTTGCAGGGCGGTGATCTATAGTATGGTACCTGTTGCAGGGCGGTGATCTATAGTACGGTACCTGTTGCAGGGAGGTGGTCTATAGTATGGTACCTGTTGCAGGGCGGTGATCTATAGTATGGTACCTGTTGCAGGGAGGTGGTGTATAGTATGGTACCTGATGCAGGGAGGTGGTCTATATTACGGTACCTGTTGCAGGACGGTGATGGTGATCTATAGTACGGTACCTGATGCAGGGGGTAGTCTATAGTATGGTACCTGTTGCAGGGAGGTTGTCTATAAGTATGGTACCTGAAGCAGGGAGTTGGTCTATAGTATGGTACCTGATGCAGGGGGTAGTCTATGGTATGGTACCTGATGCAGCGCGGTAATCTATATAATGGTACCTGATGCAGGGCGGTGATCAATAATATGGTACCTGTTGCAGGGAGGTGGTCTATATTACGGTACCTGATGCAGGGAGCTGATTTATAGTATGGTACCTGTTGCACGGAGGTGGTCTATAGTATGGTACCTGGTGCAGGGCGGTGATCTATAGTACAGTACCTGTTGCAGGGCGGTGATCTATAGTATGGTGCATGATGCAGGGAGGTGGTCTATAGTATGGTGCCTGTTGCAGGGAGGTGATCTATAGTATGGTACCTGTTGCAGGGCGGTGATATATAGTACGGTACCTGATGCAGGGAGGTGGTCTATAGTATGGTACCTGTTGCACGGAGGTGGTCTATAGTATGGTTCCTGTTGCAGGACGGTGATCTATAGTATGGTACCTGTTGCAGGGAGGTGGTGTATATAGCACGGAACGTGTTGTAGGGAGATGGTCTAAAGTATGTATGATACCTGTTGCAGAGCGGTGATCTATTGTGCGGTACCTTTTTTTCAGGGTGTTGTCTATTGTACGGTACCTGTTGAAGGGCGGTGATCTAATATAATAGCAGGGTAGAACATTAAATAATTCAAAAATATCTTTTTTGTCAAGCACTTTATCAAAACCTTAAAATTGTATAATTATAATAAAGTGTTATAATTATATTTTGTCTGTCCCAAGTCTGAAAATGTGAGGATTTCCCCCTATATTGTTTTCTTTGGTATCTGGTAAAGAAAACCCTTAGTAAACATCTCAAACATACACCAGTATACTATCCGCACGCTAGATTGACGTTCCTCCTTCTTATTCAAATAAAACAATGACCTACATTTTTACTTAATTGATAAGTTATGTTTATAATGAAAGTCTTATTGACAATTTTTTATAATGTTTCCAAATCGGCAGCTCTGCTTGAAACTTCTTTTTAAAGGATAAATTTCAATTTCAATTTCGGTGTTCAAAAGGAGCGAGATCGTAGTGTTTAGAAAATTTTGCAATGTAATCTACTGATACACTTTACAATTACACGTTTTTATAACTGACAGTTGGCTAATGAAAATTAAAACCGGAGATCGGGTTTTAAAAAAAGCATAAAAGGATACACATTCTATTCCCATACTTTTCCGCATTTTACATAAGGAAAATTTTACAAAATGATAATTTACAAAAATGTCCTTCTATTTACCATTTTTTTTCTCTAGATTAACATGTAGATGTGAAATATATAATTTAATTTAAGTATTATTTTATTCAAGTATAAAGATACATTGTCTGCTGTTCAATCCATTTCAATGATTGAAATGGATTGAACAGCAAGCATAATGCCTATTTATTATGGAGGGTAATCGTGTTCAAAAATCCAGACATGTAAACTTGTAAATCCGAATATGCAATCGTGTTGATGTGTGAACCTGAGCATGAATATGTGTAATTCTGATCGAGTAACCTATAAAACTCGGGCGTAAACACGTGTAAGATTTGACTCAGTTCCTTCGCATGATGCACATTTTGCAACTTTATTGTTTACAGTAGTTAATTAAACCTTCAACTTTGCACACTTTCAATCCGTTGTTTCTGCGTTCGTAACTCCAGGTTCGGCAATATCACATCTGACATGATACAAATTGACAAATGTAAAGTCTACAAGTTTGTCGAATTTTGACATGACCTTATATGGCAACTGCCTTGCTGCGGGAAAAGGCATGCCGTAACCGCCGGACCGGAATGAACGAAAATTAAACATAATATTCAGCTTAACTGTTGCAATAAGCTTTTACTAAACGACACCTTTTCTATCGAAAACACCGGTGTTATTTTTAGAAAAAAAAAATTGAGGTATGATTGAAAC
Organism: Magallana angulata; assembly: GCF_025612915.1. NCBI lineage: Eukaryota > Metazoa > Mollusca > Bivalvia > Ostreida > Ostreidae > Magallana > Magallana angulata. The sequence goes on from NC_069117.1 coordinate 42,580,274, forward strand.
TGGACCAAACAGGAAGAGGTTCATGTAGAAAAAAAATCGTTGCCGATGTGACGAATGCGCTAATTTCCGTAATATAATTCTCATGGAATTATTAAAGGAAATGCCTTATATCTTATATCTCTAAAAAAAAAAATGACATGTAATTTAAACTGGAATATAAGTAAATGCGTACTCTTTTCTAGAAATGAGACGGATCAAGAAATTTCCTAAGGGGGTAAATATATTTTGAGCGGCATGGGGTTCGAAGACCGCCGTGAGGTCCCATGTAACTCCATTGCTCTGAATTCTAAGAATTTTGAGAGTGAATTTTTTACCGGTTTTCCGACTATTGAAATAGTAAAAATTGCAGACGGGTGAATGGTTGTCAAAAAGGTACCCTTATTGTACCGATAACTCCTCGAACAGTTTTCAAGATAGGAAGTTGTTCTTTTGCAGATAATTTATACGTATATCAGAAGTATGCAAATTGCTAGGATTTTGATTTCTGATAATTTATAAAAATATCAGCTGTTGAACTTAGTCATTTTTGGGCAAAAACATTGCATATAGAGTACCCCATTTTTACTCTTGTTATTTTTCTGAAATAGTTAGAATAAACGACCTGCAAGGATTTGGTAATTTTTCGCGGAAAAATTTATGTTACTTTACATGTATTTATACTTTTTATTGTTGTGTAAGTAAAAGATAAATAATAACACAATCTTCAATAATAATTAAAAAAAACTAGCGCATATTTTTTGTGCGCCGTAAATTGAAGTTTTACTATGGGAGGCACTGTAGCTCAAAGATCGTCCATCTGTATTTTTAGACAGGGAGCTACAGACCTGCAGCTAGTTCACAAGTGGCTGTAAAGCTGTATTATACTAGCTCTCCAGAAAATTTTCATCAGCCAACTTCACAAAGTGAGTCTGTATTGAACCGACATTCAGGACGTCATACTCAATCCCGTAATAATTGCTTAAAATAATTTTTAAAAAATGTCAATTTTTACCTGCATGATAGGTTTTTTTCCCTATATATTGCCGACAATGCAAAGAAACATTTCTTAAAATAATTTATACACATTTTAATTTCACGACATGCAGTTAACCTTATATTTGGAATTTTTATTCATTTTTTTAAAGAGGGTGTCGCTTCTTATGTCTCATATTACCGGGTAATCACAATCTCAAAACCAATGTCTTTAAATAGTTTGTTTTTCTTATCGATGACTTTGCAACTCAGCTGACGGACCCCGTGTAATTTTTCGCGTGGGGGGTCTTGTCACAACTTTTTGGTTGCGATAAGGATGCATTTGGAGATATTTTCTAATTCAGCCGAGGCCTATACTTTAACAATTTGTTGCATGTACTCTAATAACAGTGGCGTCGGAAGCAAATTGAAAGGGGGGGGGGAGGGGCTAAACTAATCATGAAAAATATTGACAAAAGTTCCCATAATCATGAAAATTCTAATCCGTGGGGGAGGGTATACCAATAACTCCAATCTTACCTGCCCAATTTTCCCCCCAAATCATGAAATTCCTAATCCGTGATGGTGGTGGTTGGGGGGGGGGGGTGTGCTAGTATACCTACTATGACTCTAATTTTCAATATCACTATTAATATTTCATTCTCTTTAAGGTCTTTTAAGGAACAATTTTGTTTGTTGCGAGGAAAAAGTAGGGGGGGGGGTGAATCCTCCATGTTGCTATGTTCCTAATGGTTAGGTCTTACTTGGCAAAAAAGTGGGGGGGGGGGGCTAAGTTCCCCCCCCCTTTAGACCCCCTCCCGGTTCAGACGCCTATGAATAAAAATGCGTATATATCTTTATACACGTGTATTTAAACAAAGTCATTAAATGTAATTTTTTTCAGTTCTAAGAGGATATCTGAAGCCGATCGAATTTTTTACTCGCATCTTTTATACATTCTCTTGATAAAATGTACACCAATCTCATAATTTAATTTTCCGAAAAATAATACTCTATGAAATGTTGTTATCCAGAGATAATATGAATATAGGCTTGCCTAATATTTTTTTTCTATTTATTCCGTCCCTATTCCGGCGATTACGGCATGCCTTTACCTGCAGCTAACCTTTTTTTATCAGTGACGTCACTGTTTCCATATAAAGTCATGTCAAAATTCGACAAACTTGTAGACTTTACATTTGTCAATTTGTATCATGTCAGATGTGCTATTGCCGAGCCTGAAGTTACGAATGCAGAAACTACGGATTGAAAGTGTGCAAAGTTGAAGGTTTAATTAACTAATGTAAACAATAAAGTTGCAAAATGTGCATAATGCGAAGGAACTGAGTCAAATCTTACACGTGTTTACGCCCGAGTTTTATAGGTTACTCGATCAGAATTACACATATTCATGCTCAGGTTCACACATCAACACGATTGCATTTTCGGATTTACAAGTTTACATGTCTGGATTTTTGAACACGATTACCCTCCATAATTTATGTTCTCTCCTGTACTAGTCAAGGTATTATATGAGTAATTATATAATTTTATATAAGATCTATACATATATATTGCAACTGAATTTTGTATAATAGATTAATATTATAAATAGCATTGGAAGGAGATACAATGCGAAAAAAATTAACAAAACATGTGAAAAAAATACGATTGATATGCTTAGCCATTACAGAACTAATATGTGTACGAGTTAATATGTAACCGTTTGTAAGCGAGATAACTCATACCAGCATATGGAAAGATAACTCCTGCCTGCCTCCCTGTAGGCGGTACCGGATAGTCACACTGCGTAATAAATCTGTATATATAATTATAACCATTATATTCCACCTTTAAGAATCATTTCACTGAGTTGTACAAGTACTTGTAGATCTTCATTTGTCATAAGCCAGTAAAATTTTTGGTTATTGTCCATATATTGAAAATTTTTACAAGAGTCATTAGCTAATTTGTACAGAGTATCTCTTAATGCCTTATTATGATCACATGAGAATAAAAAATGTTTTTCGTCATCCACTGATTTGACATTACATCTATTACAGTATCTTTCTTGTCGTGGAATGTCTTGATATCGTCCTCTTTCAATATTAAGTCTATGAGCGGAAATGCGAAAACGAGTTAAACTTCTCCTCTGCTCAAAATTTTTAAGTAAGCTTAGGTAGTTCTCTTGGCCAAAATTTTGCTTAAAAGTGCTGTAGCAACTTAGTTTTTTGTCAGCGTGTATAGTGAATTTAGAATTCCATTCTTTAATAAAATATTTAAATAGATAGTCTCTAAGTGCTCTTTTGAATTTTTGTTTTGTTACCGACAGTAAATTGTTTGTGCCATCAATGCTGTTTGTTAAAACATGAATTGAGCCATACCAGGAGGGAGTATTTTGTTGAAACAACTGTTTTGATTCACAATAAGCATTATACAAAAGTGGAAATGATTGACTTTGATTCTCAAGTCTGTACCAATAACTTAACATAGATCTTATGATATCAAAATGTAAGGGAAATCTTCCCAATTCAGATAGAACAGCAAAGTTTGTTGCAGATTTATGTACACCAAGTATCGATTTGCAAAACTTAAGATGCAATTTGTCGCAAAGTGTGCTGGAATAAATTTTGTCCATTGTACAACCAAAATGAATTTTTTTAGCAAATGGATTAAAATACCCCCAAATTTCTGCTCCGTACATTAAAATAGGTTTAATAGTATAATCAAAAATATGAATTGTGGTTTTGATGTCTGGATTCATAGAAATAAAGTCCTTTTTGAGTTTGAAAAATGATTTTAAGGCTTTTTGATAAAGCTGCTTTTGAGCAAAGGAGAATGAGCCTGAGGAACAAAATGACACACCTAAGTATTTGTATTCAGAGACACATTCAAGTTCAACATCAGCAAAGTTAAATTTGGATTTAGAGAGCCTGCCTGCTTTATTGAAAACTATTATCTTGGTTTTGGATGTATTAATATTGAGACACCAATCATTGCAGTATTTTTGCAAGATATTAAGCTTTTGTTGCAAACCATCTGCTGATGAAGATAATAAAATTATATCGTCCGCATACATCAAGCAATTGATTGGATTTGAGTTTAAAAACACAGGATCAGCAGACAAGTGCAAGTATTTCGGGAGATCATTAATGAAAATCTTAAATAAGTTGGGACTAAGATTGTCACCCTGTTTTACACCCATTTTTATTGGGAAAAAGTCTGTGATGTTATGATCTAGTCTGATACAAGATTTGCTTGATGAATACATACTTTTGATAGTGTTATAAAAGTTTGTTCCTACACCAATTTTGAGGAGTTTAATTTTAATTCCTGTATGAATGACTGTGTCAAAAGCTTTTTGGAAATCAACAAAACAGGCATACACTCTACCATCCTTAGTACTACAATACTTATCAATAATAGTCTTAAGAATATACATATGATCTGACGTTCTTGCTTTTCTAGTAAATCCAATCTGACAGTCGTCAATAATGTGATACTTTTCCAAAAATTTATCTAGCCGAATATCCAATATTTTATTAAAGAGCTTCCCAATTGCATTTGTAACAGTAATGCCTCTATAATTATTTGGGTCAGAAATATCATTACTTTTGTGGATAGGTGTAATGTAACCTGAAGACCAAAGTTTGGGATAATATCCGAAAGTAAGACAGCCATTAAATAACTTGTGTAGAGATGGTAATAAAACAGTTTGACCACATTTAATCATGTAGTTAGAGATATTGTCTAAACCAGGAGCTTCCCACTTTTTAGTTTTGAAATAGCATTTGATATTTCAGCTATCGATATGTGACTGTCAAGTTCAGTGAAACATTTTTCTTTTTCCAGTTCTGTAAGGATATTTTCTAGTTGTATTAAGCGTTGGGTGAACTTGGGTTTTGGTATGTTTAAATTTTGGAAGTGGGAGACCCAAGTTGGTGGGTCAACTGCTTCTGAGACATTATCTCTTTCAATACCTCGTATCTTGTCAATTAATTTCCAATAAGATCTAGGATTTTCTTCATGTAGGGTTTCCAACTTTTTAAGAATGGATTGCTTGTACTGACGACATTTGTATTTTCTTGACTTTTTATATTCTCTGTATAGTTTATAAAAGTGATTTTTCACGGAGGGGTCTTTAGGATATTTTGAGTAAATCTTTCCATAGTTAAGTAAATTTCTCCTCATGGAAATCAAATCAGAATCAAACCATTTTTGACCTTTTTTCTTTGTCTTGCGAGTAATTTTGCATTTTTTTAAAAGATTTGTCAGCTGTATGAATAATAATATTTGATAGTTCGGCTGAAGCGTTATCAATTGACTCATAAGAATGAAGATTTTCCCCTTTTGTAAGATTTTGTAATCTTTTCTGAATGTCCTCAGAATTGAGGGCAGCTGCGAAACGAGCAGATGATTCCTCAGACCATATATATCTAGAGGGTACATGAGATGACTTAACACATTTGTTTTCAGGTTTAAAACAGAACCTAGCTGATAGTGACCATTGTAACAGACAGTGACAGTCAGACAATGTGGGCAAAAAATCAGATACCCCAAAATACAGTATTTGATTCAGAATGTTTTCTGATATCAGAACATAGTCAACTGTGCTACATCCATTAGGTGTAAAACAGGTATAGCTACCAATTGTGTCTCCAAAAGTACGACCATTAAGTATTCTCAGTTGATTTGATACACAAAGATCTAATAAATCCCTGCCTCGGTTATCTAATTTAGAGTCCATATTATGGCGACTGAGAATTTGTTTGTCAACAATGTAATTTGAATGAAGAGGAATGTAGCCATTGTCATCATTTACAATAAAATCTGGTTCTGTAGAGACTCTGGCATTAAAATCGCCACATAGTAAAATATTGCCTAAATTTTGGTAATGAGTTATATCTTTTTCAATACAGTCAAGAATGTTATGGTCGATACCTTTGGAGTAAGATGAATTTTCTGGAGGGTCATATACCATGCAAATATCTTGATCAAAATTGAAAAATTCTTTTTCTAACTTAATCCACTGAAAGTCAGATTTTGTATTTTTCAAAATCTTAATATGTGGTTTGAATTCAATTCTGCATAGCATTGCTAGACCTCCAAATGTTCTATTGTTATGCTTGGATGCAGATCTACAAACAAAATGACAATAGTAGTTTCCAATCTTATGAATGCCTTGGTCATGACCTACATGTGTTTCTGCCAGAAAGATGACATCAAATTTTTCAATTTGTTTGAGAAAAATTGCATCGTTTAACTTGTTATATGACTTGCTCATAAGGCCCCCTACATTCCAGAAGCCCATTTTGATTGATGAATAAACAAAAGATTAACTCATTGTCAATAGAACAAGAATTTAAACTACAGTCCTATTTAAAGGATGAGGGAAAAAGAAATTAATAATAATAATTAATAAATGAAGAAAAGAAAAGGTGGGCTTGTCTTCGAACTAAATTAAATCAATCGACATATCGTACAGAATTATTTTTACATACATGTAACTAAAATTTAATGCACAACATATAATGACAAATTATAGCTGCAAAACGTTAAATATATATAGCACCTAAGCCACAGATCATTAAGTTAATGGCACATGTACATGCATAAAAGAATAGTGATTGGAAGTCCGTCGCACCAAGGAATGTTGCAAGAATGAAGCATTCATTATTGAAATGATGAAAATTAATGATTATGCGTAGCTGATGGCTTCATGTACGCTATAGGAGGAGTTGGTAAGGGCAATCGGTGTCTACAGCTATATTTTCACCACATGGAAATGCTGTTTATTCCATATTTCTTATTCTTAACATTTTTAAGTGGTACCGGTGTGTAGATAATTATATATGGCAAGATAGTCAAAATTGAGAAATTTTCCATTCCAGAATTCTAACATGTGTGGAGTGCTTAAACTCCGGAACCCAGGGCAGGAGCCACGGCCACAGCGGGAGGGGGGGGGGGGGTCAATGTATGTGAACAAGGGGGATTTGGAGAACAAGAGAAAGGCCAGCCGTCTTATTTCAGTGAGTATGAAGCTGTAGTCTGCAATGTAGACCCCATTAGTATGTCAAATTTATCAGTGATATTGTAGCTCATTGGAGATTTCCTGTGTGCTTTGTTTGGCTTTAGTTTTCATTGCAATATTGCTAGTCTTTGTGCTCATTATATAACCTATCATATAATCTGTCATTCACTAAAGTTATTAATTTACTATACTGGTAGTTTGAAACTAATATCTGTTTAAATATTTTTTTCAGGTGGACAAGAAAATATTGTGGCCCTCCTGTTTTGTTTGAAGATTTTCAGTTTTAAAGAAAAATTTGACATAACTCTGAAAACTAACAATGCATACTAGGTTTAATAATTTTGGTCCAAGTTTACATAATTTATGCTCAGGGTTTAAAAATTTCAGGAAACCAATTACAGCACAGTTACGTCAAATGCTTTAAAAGAGCTTTTTAGAGATCAAATTTAAAGCAAAATTTGACGTAACTCTGTGCTAGCTGTAATTGGTTTCCTGGAAATTTTTAAACAACATAAATTATGTAAACTTGGGCCAAAATTATTAAACCTATGCAATGTTAGTTTTCAGTGTTTTTGCTTCATTAATCTTAACTTAAACATGCTGCAAGTTTGTTTCTGTTTTACTACAATTGTATTGCCTGTGATTAATTCTACTATCAAAATTCAGTTATATAATACAAAATGGACCTTGATCTTGAGCAAGATCATAATTCTGAAAAGGTTGTTGAAAATATATAAGATCCTTTGTAAATCACTGGTGACCTCGACTTCGTCTTTTACAAAAAAAAACTTTGGTTTTCTCGAGAGGACGATACCCCAGTATACCCTAGCTAACCTTTTCTTGTATATGACAAGAAATGGAGAAACACAGGGAACAAGCATGTTTTAACATTAATTTCAATGTAACCATAAATAAAGATTTCTTTATTTATGGTTACATTGAAATTAATGTTAAAACGGGCTTGGCCCCTGTGTGGAGAAACAGAGTTTGAGGACCATTTGGGTTTTATTTAGTCTGTAGTAAAATTAATAAATGGACCATCTTTGACCCAAACCCTTACTGTAATTACGGATTGCCACTCTTTGGGTGCAATGTAAACCAGGTTGGTCCAAGAGAGAGAAAATGTATATAATATCAAACTGGCCTCGGGACCACCAGCATGCAAGTTCAAGTTCTTTATTCCAAGAGACAAATATCACATATGTACGAAAGACGAACAGGGCCACATAAAAAATATTTTTATCTCGTAATTACGAGAAAAGATCTCGTTAGTATGAGTTAATTATCTCGTTATTACGAGAAAAAATCTCGTTATTACGAGAAAAGATCTCGTTATTACGAGTTAATTATCTCGTTATTACGAGAAAAGATAGCGTTATTACTATAAAAGATCTATATAAATTGGTGCGTTTCTGAAAAGAATTCGACTGGATCGCCCTTTCAGTCTATCTTTTTCATTCCAGAAACATTGATTCAATTTTGATTGATATTTAAAAATAACAACGATCATTATTCATTAATTTCTACAGATCAAAATGATTGGATTTGACATTTTATCCTATCTGAATAGGAAAGAACTTCATGTAATATTACTATTCAACTTATATATATATTATAATCCCACTCCGAAGTAAATACCAGGTAAACCTATAATCGTAAAAACACAATTCTATTAGTTACAGATATCTTTAGTGACTATATATAGTTTCAGTCATGGATATGGATATACAGAATTTACCGAATTTGTGTTTTATATGTTCATACACAACCTACATGTATATTGAAAATAACTGATTTTGTATAATAACATATTGGAGTCTGAAAATAAATTACACGTATCCTTCTTAATTATTGATAAATAATTCAATGAATTTACTAATCAACCTGCTTTGCTACTTCTTCTGAAATTTCTTTAAAACTGCTTGGTCCGATTTTATATCAAATTATGCGTACGCTTTTAAACGATGATTATGCTAAGTATGTGTATATCAACAGACATTGCAGTAGTTCATACACTTTACATAAAAGGAATAGAATAATGATTCGTGCCATTTTAGAAAGATCTTTTCTCGTAATAACGAGATAATTAACTCGTAATAACAAGATCTTTTCTCGTAATAACGAGATCTTTTCTCGTAATTACGAAAAAATTATCTCGTTATAACGAGATCTTTTCTCGTAATAACGAGATCTTTTCTCGTACGTAATAACAAAATCTTTTCTCGTAAAATTTTACGAGATCTTTTCTCGTAATAACGAGATAATTAACTCGTTATAACGAGATCTTTTGTCGTATTAACGAGATAATTAACTCGTAAAAACGAGATCTTTTCTCGTAATTACGAGATAAAAAATATTTTTTTTTAAGTAGCCCTATTCGTTTTTCGTACATATGTTATACATCTGAACATATACATATTTTAAATAAAGTAAGATATACAAAGTGTTCATAATCAATTTTGATTATTCACATTAAGAGTTCGATGCTTGTTTGCATAATATAAATATTAACCTACATGTAAATTACACAGTTCTTTAGTATTGGAGTTAGATAGTAACTGTATAACTTTATAGACACTTGGTTTTCGGGAGTAGTCTTTTAAATATACATGTACTTTTCTCTTAAACTACGAAGTGATAGACAAACAAGTAAAAAGTGGAATCCATCTTCAATTTCATTTAAGTTGAAAAACTCAAATGTAAAAATCTCAGCGTTGTTGGCCCCAGTCCTTGTATCAGCTTGAGAAGCTGGAAACAGCCTGGGGAAAGCCACTGATCTTATATTTTAAAAAGTTGATTTACTTTAAATGCAAAGCTATATTGTTCGAGTAAACTCACTTAATTTAGATTACTTGATGCGTATGCACTACCGGTATTTGTCGTAATTTTGTAAGAAAATGTTTAAAAACAAAACGGTGGAAAAAAAATCAAATTGACTGCGATAAAGACTTTATTATAATGAACAAATTAATATCTAAATGGTCCAGTATCATGATTTAAATAACTTTTTTATCATCTCATTGTCCTAATGATGCCTATACGAATTAAGGCCGTCATTTTGTATAACAGTACCCACAAAATATACGTACATGTATAATATTTTCATACGTTGAGGCATTTAGGATGATATATTTTGAACAATACCATAATATGTGACAGAGTGTGTACGTGACCATCTTTGAATTGGAACTTTTAAAGTATCCTGCGCGTAGCATCGTTTTTAAAGCGGGGAGGAAGGGGCAAATTTATTCTAAATCTTGAAGAAAAAATGATATATACCCCTTATATTCCAAATTGTACTACCTTAAAACGCCAAGTTTAATCCCCTTCTTGTAGCGATAAGGCTCTGACTTTTTCACGGTTCGATTCATTTCGCTGTTCAGACCTCAGTTGAGTGAACGCGCATCTTATTTCGCAATTGAAGTATCTATGGTCCCGCTAAAATTATTACATACAAAGCAATTCCTCGGAAGGAACAAGAAAACATCCGTGAGCCAATGCTTACTAGTAAATACAGCAGTTCTTATAGGCAAAGTCGACATTTAACAGGAACTCAACGTCTGATTGGTAAAAAAATTAGATTCCACTAAATAGCATGCCTATACAAAGAGTGTGTTAAAATTTCAAATTTCTGCGATGAATAATTGCTGAGAAATCTTTGACGAAAATTTGTTTGAAAATCTAGGCTACAAATAAACAAAGCTAGTCGTCAATTAACGCGAAGTTGACTTCCGATTGGTACAAATGATAGAGAACATTTTAGCACCACTGACAAGGATATTATCATTTTTTAATAAATCTGAATATATTTATCAAGAAACTGATAAACTGAATCTTATTCCTAAAGTTTATATATATATATATATATATATATATATATATATATATATATATATATATATATATATATATATATATATATATATATATATATATATATATATATATTTATATATATATCTAGTTCGTTATTAAAGAATCCTGTTCAGGGTTATAAATCATGCGCTTGTCTCACGTCCAAGTCTGCTTGATATAGTTAATACAAGTATCTCATTACCAGTTGTGTGGCATGCCTGCTGAATAAATATTCAAGTACCTAGAGATAACATTACGCAGCCTATGTTGTTGATATTTTGTTTCCAATATTCCAACTTTTATATAATATATAACATCATTGAATTATAAATGTCTTGAATTTTCAGATTAAATATCATTGTGGTTTTTATCCTGTTGTGAAATCCTTGCAAGAGATTTGATTTTGGGAAGAAAAATATAACATATAACGTTACATCTATTATACTGTATATATTTTATGTCTTTCAATAATTATTTGCTTTGTGAACTTTATGATGAAATTTGATTAATAAGTGTACAGGATTATTCCGCCTTTTTTACATACATGTATATGTATTTGTCAAGTAACAATAAGCTACTATTTACATTCTATAATTAAAATTTCGAATATTCACAAAATTAACATCTTCGTTAATTGGCCATCTCCAGCGACTTCAGGTGCAAACTTCAATGCAAGAACCGATTCAGTACGAAACATTTTGTGTAAAACGTTGTAAGCTCATTTGAGAATAAAATTGTTCGCTTTATTAGCCATATCGACACTTGCTTTAACAATAGAAAGTGTATTCCTTGGTACAATGCTACAAAGTTGAAATTTTCATTACAGAAACATGTGCCTGTGATATAAACATCAAAAATAAACTTCGAACGTACATATCCTACTTTCTACACAAGTTTAGATTAATGAGTCTGCATAAATAATGATCAATATATATATATGATTTGATATTCTGGGGAAAAGATCAAAGGTCATCCCATGGTGACAATGTCCATGGATATATTTTGGAAAGAGTGTAACGAGAACATGGCGCAATATAATGACGAGAATAACAATAGAGTTCTTCCGAATTTTCTCGTAGGAAGGCGGCGATGATGCCAAACCCGCTTCTGGTTAACAGCAGAGTGTCACACCGCGTTAAGATTTCATGCTCGATAAAAGCCTTTTGCTGACCGTTGCAAAGATCACCACTCCTTGAAATATCCATATGAGTGATGGGCCCCGGTACCTCTAGAAGAAAATCTTGAAACTTTTGGCGCGCTAAATTCTTTACATCTGCAGAATCCGTTGCTATAAATAGTTTGTGGTTTGAAGTTTTGTATTTGGACAAAAAGTCAAAGATCAGTTGAACATCTTTCTCTTTGATATCGGTAGAATCATCTGTGGGTAGAGTCTTGCTCCTTCCCTGACGCACATGCGCACAAACCAACTTCTTGTTTTGTACCTTTATAGTGAAAAAATCCTCAATGCTACTTTTGACCGAATCCGTATGACGCAGTAACATACGCAATATTGACCTGTAGATGTCTGGTCTTGGTGTCTGTAGAAGCCATGGCAACATCTCACCAACGCGTGGTCTCTCAGAAAACTCATTGATAAAATCCCAGTTTCCACGAAAATAAACTACTTCCGCTTTGTGAACCGATTCAAAATTGCCGCTTCGAAAATGGTTCCTGGCAATTTTCACTCCCGAACTTGCGTAAAAATTTTGTGAAGTTAGATCTTTCAGTTCAGATTGCTTCAATTTCCAAGTGACGAGGTTTTCAGCAAAAGATTTGTTGAAATTGCAAGGATAATTATCCATGATTCTGAATTGACGTTTCGTAATTAAAGACAGAATGTATGAAGAGACTATGGTCTTCATTCGATCGCTCCATCCACCGCATCGGCTGCCTCGCGACGCCCCAGTACACGTGTAGATGACATACTTATTCGGCGCTAGATCTTGGCGCATAAATTGGGAGTAGTTTTGCGACGATTCTTTTTCCATCAACTCGCACCTCCTTCCTTTTCGTTGCGATGTTGCTAGCTGATGTTGCTGTTTTGTTGACGATGTCTCAGAGTGGATCAGTTGAAAGGAATATAACATGACCAAGAATATTACGAAAAGACATACCCACTGTAATGAAATATAAAACAACCAAATTATAATTATCCGACCAAATATTGATATATTTTTTTTAAAAGTCATATACACCGATGTCAGTTTTTGATAACATAGAAACACTTGTTCTGCATGCATGGTTGGTGGGGTGGGAAGGCAAGGTTAGATAATTTAAGATAATCAATCTATTCACAAGTAGAATACATGTATTCGTTTATTTGATAGAAAGTCTTAGGATTAAGAAAACAGTATATTTTTCCGTTTTTCTTGTCACTATGCATCTTCCCATTTCTAAACCTGATAAACTCCAAATGTGTTTTCTTAATCCAAACTTTATTCCTATATCATTGGTCGAACTAGCACGCTTTTAAGTGTAGGCCATACACGCTGCACGTCATCATTTTATCCGCTCTGCCATTAAACTTTCCTAAATCAATTAAAAATTAAACAGGACTGTGTGCATAAATTGCTATCAATAGACATTATGGATATATCCCCGAACTGAATTTTGGGCTTTTTTATCACTCGTGTATAAATATCAAAATGCATGTAAGAACAAAATAATGCAACATGATAATATCATTAAATACGTCTTTTTTGGTACTTGTAAAATTGAAAAGATACAATGTATATTGTAAAATGCAAAAGAAGCATAATGCACGTACATGTAGTTTGATATGGAAAATTAGACCCTAGAGCTAGAGTATATGAATCATAATAAAGTTAATATAGCAAGTTTGTTATTCATAACGGACCAAATAATCTAACATACCCGTGCTAAAGATATTGGCCTCCACATCCTACGCGCATAGATTTGTTTGTGTTTGTACAAACCCCGATCACTGACCACACGTAACGCGGTGGATGTTTCCCTGGGGGCACGGGCTTATTAAGTGTTACATGCATGAGAAACAGGAAGAGGTGCATTACATAACTGATGATTTTTTTAAATATGTTGTATCTGATGGAAATCTACCATTTCTATATGAAGCCACCGAAGTTCTTTGTGAAAGAAAAAACCAAGATAAACACATCAATAATTATGGTAGAAAATTATTAGAATTATGTAAGTAATCAGGTCTACGAATTGTTAGTGGTTGACATCCTGTGGATGTACCTGGTGACTATACTTTTTTCTGTTATAGAGGAAATAGTGTTAATAATTATCTGTTGACCGAAAGTTCATTGGTTTTAGTATAGGCCAGTTTTCTACTGGTATATTTAATATTTTTTCTGACCATTCACCAATAAGATTTACTATCAATGGTATTTGCTTAGAAACACACCTGCATAGAACGAGTGTATCTTCGGGTAGAACTTATAGCAAATCAGTAACGTGGATCGATGACAATGCGGAATTTATATCTTGACTGAAATTACACGAAATCAAAATTTTCTACTCGGTGAATTAGATATTGATTTCAAAAAATCTTCAGATCTCAATACTTGTATCAACAATATATATATTCATTTCACCAATCAAAGGCCCTCAGGGGGCATATACATTAAAAAAAAAAAATAATAATGATATCATGATTATAACAAATAATGAATGAAATAACAGCTCACAATATTTGCAGTACATGTATATTGAATGACTGTGTCTTACCTAATACATGGATGTTATAGTATCCAAAGCACAACATACCATACATAAAAATCACGCATGTGGGAATATGAAACACGACAAACTCTTGTTTGACAAAACTTGTAAAAAAACTGTTAAAAGAATACAAAGGGCTACTCCATACATACAATAATGAAAAATCATATGAAAACAAAGAAACACTTTTAGCTGCCAAGAAAAAATACCAAAAATACATGAAAAAATCAAAATATAAATACAAACGATATGAGGGGGACATGTTTGATTTTTTGAGAAAACACAATCCAAAACACTTTTACAGTTTATTCTCTAAGGGGAAAAGCAAGTCTGGTAAATGTAGCCTAACGAATGACGACTTCCAAGCATATTTTAAAAGACTTATTGAAGGTAACAGCGTTGACCACATAGAAAGTACTTGTGACTCTGTGAATTATAATGCCGTATATGAAGAATAAGATAAAGAAATTACCTATGATGAAATTAGTAAGGCTATTAAAAAACTAAAATGTAACAAAAGTTGTAGTGAGGACTACATTGTAAATGAGTTATTTATAAGATGTAATGTTATTTTGATGCCTGTGTTACATAAACTTTTTAACAAAATACTAATGTCAGGTTTATTCCCTGATCTGTGGACAAAAAGTTGTATTGTACCAGTACACAAAAAAGGTGACATTGATGATGTAAACAACTACAGGGGTATCTCTATTTTCAGTTGTTTTGGAAAACTATTTACAAGTGTTTTAAATAATAGAATCCTAGAATGGGATAACAAATACAATATTTTGACTGATGCTCAGTTTGGGTTTCGACCAGGACTTAGTACAGTAGATGCTATATTTGTTTTGCAATCACTTATTAGCAAAACTCTATGTAACAAAAACGTCTATATTGTTGTTTTGTGGATTTTCAAAAGGCATTTGACTCTATTAACAGATGCAAGTTATGGGGTAAAATATATAAAGTGTAGAATAATGTGAAATCATGTGTCAAATATGGTGGTGTTTTAAGTGATTACTTTAGTAATGACATGGGTCTTATGCAAGGTGAAGTGTTATCACCACTACTTTTTGCTTTTTATGTTAACGATTTTGAGATAAACTTTATAAAAAACAATTGTCAATCCATTGAACTACAAATGATTAATATTTTCCTGCTAATGTTTGCAGATGACATGGTATTGATTGCTGAAACCCCTGCTGGGTTACAGGGTATGTAAAATAACTTAATGAATATACTATAGAATGGGATCTGAATGTAAATGTATCTAAAACCAAGGTTGTCATTTTTAGAAATGGTGGGAAAATGTCAGATCTTGAAAGCTGGTCATACAATTAACAAAAACTAGAAGTTGTGAATACTTTTAAGTATTTTGGTATGTTATTTAACTTCAATGGAAAATTTTTACAAACACAAAAATATTAGCAGATCAAGGACGGAAAGCACTTTTTGCAATATCAAACACTATGAAAAATTATTCTTTTAATGTTGAAACTCAATGTTCTGTATTTGATACGTATGTACATAGTATTCTTTCGTATGCCTGTGAAATTTGGGGTTTCCACAAAGCACCCGATATAGAAAAGGTACATCTCAATTTTTGTAAGAGAATTCTTGGGGTCAACAAAAAAAAACTACAAATAATTTAGTGTATTATGAACTGGGTAGATTTCCTTTGTATATTAGAAGAAAGCTACGAATTTTCAAATATTGGTTAAAAATTAAAAATACAAAAAACATTATCTTGAAGGAGGCATACGAAAGCATGCTTGTCAATAACGATAACTGGATGGTTTCCATACAAAGTGAGTTGTCTAGCATGGGTCTAAAATATTTGTTTTCGAAACTTGTTCAAATCATTGTAAAACCTACAAGATAATTGAGTGTAGAATATTGAATATTTATAAACAAAGTTTGATGTCATCTTTTTCGACATCTTCGAAGAGTAGGTTATGTCAATACCTTGTGGATAATTTTTGTTTGCAAACTTATCTTAGGAGACCGATTAATTATATTTCAAAAAAAATTATTAGTATTTTTCGAACTTCATCACACTCTTTAAATATTGCAAAAGGTCGACACAACAAGGTGCCAAGAAATGAAAGATTTTGCAATCATTGTAATAAAAAAGATTTAGAAGATGAGTTCCACTTTATACTCATATGTCCTTTTTACGCTGAATTTCGAAAGAAATATATAAAGAATTTTTATTACAAAAAACCAAGTATTTTTAAGCTAGCAAAACTTTTAAGTGTTAACAATACAAAGGCACTCAATAATCTAGGAAAATATTTGTCTATATAGCGCTTTCAAAATGAGAGCGCAGCATTGTAATAACACTACAGTTTAAGCTACTTATCATACATTAATGTCCATTCATATTTTAAGAATTGTACATGATTATATTGTCTTAATATGTCCACTCACTTACTGCACATTGCACATTTGTATATAATTTTATATGTATTATAATTAATTTTGTATTACGATGAGTTGTAAAGCTCAAGGATAATAAATTGAATAGAACATAAGCCACGATCTTACTCGTATTATAACAATGATATATGTTTTTATTTTACGCATGCTCTAAAAAATCATGTGATAAAATTAATATTCAATTGGCATTTGTAGATTTATAAAAGATCGCAAGTTAATTAATCTTATAATTATGTGTGCTTAATTCAATCGGTAAAACTGGAAGAGACTTAATTTTAAAGAGGGTATATATAAACGAAGCAGACGGCGAGGAGGTATTGATGCAGCAGCATTCATGGTCTGAGACAGGGATGTGTACACAAGGTATATATATAATATTAGTGGCAACACATTGCAAATTAATTGAACCTGATAAATCGCGCAATGATACTATAACGTTGCAATGTTGCATGAGACACGTTGAACCATATAATTAATTGTTGAAAGTAAGTGAAATCACCTAAATTACTATTATTAATACACATCAGTACGTTAGCTTAAAGAAGCAGCCTAATGGTCTCATATATATCGAAATTTGAGTCTGACATGCACAATGAATTTTTCTTGCAGATCGTAATTTTCCTTAGGTTGCTTAATCAATCGATACATGGGGTGTAAATTTTATTTTCTGTCATTTTCTACTGAGCTGTGAATTACAATCAATTTTCGTGAGAAATAGAGGGAATAATACTTGGTGGATGTAAATATAACATTTTAAACATATGCTTGCATATACAAAACTTTTAAATGATCTAAAATTATTATAGCTCTTCCATAAAAAATGGCCGCAAGTAACTTGTAAAATGCTACAATAACCTGCGAAACGGCGAATGGATAATGCCAATACTAGTAGAATATCATGCAATTCCTTTTTGATATTTGGTGAAAGAGTAAGGCAGAAAGAGACAGAACGGCGCATTTAATTAAAAAAAAGCAGACTCGAAAAATTTTCTTCGGTATTTCTGTACTACTCAATAAATGTATGAAAATTACAAATTTCTCCTTGAAACCACTCTCATTATTTCATTAAAATCAATAATTATATATTACCCATAGATATATGCATCGCAACATTTTCGGGGTTCCGCCTTCTATGGGCTTGCGAAGATTCTCTTGCACATGTTTGTTGATAGAAATATGTTTTTTCTACTTCGTTGTTCAAAGTTTAAAAAATACATGTAACCTGATTTTTTTTGTAAGCACGTATTTTGCGTTTTTAATATATTATCATAGGAGTCGCTACAAACTAAATTCAATTTGTAAGTGAGTCCCCGTTAGGGGTTATTTTACATATTTATGTCTGTTTATTTTAAATGAACTAAAATTGGTACATTTATAGATTATCGAGAATGTGATGATGTGTTCCGTTTAGAGAGTCCCTTTTACCTCGTCTTCCATGATGACCGTAGTCAGGCGAAAATCTTGTAGTTTTCAGCACATGTCGATTACTGTCAATAAAAATCCACGTGGTACAAATAAACGATATATAAGATTAATCCGGTTTGTACGACTCGTAAATTTCCGAAAGCTCATAATTACATTAATTAGGTATTTGAAAGAGACTCTTATGTACTTCAACAGTCACAATCAACGCTATTTCTTATTTCCTAAGGATACAATGGGTAAGTTAAACACATGTTTTTTTTTTCAGCTGTACTTTCTCTTTAACACCCTCACGAAGCCGAATTTCAGCCAGGTAAGTTATATATTGCTCATACATCTACAATTCATTTACGTACACAGTGCAGTTCCTCTCGTTTGAGTTTTAAAAAGTTTTTTTCTTGACCCGGGAGATTAATTTAACTTTCTGACCCCGGAGCCATCAATCTTATTTTAAAAAAGATCTTTGATCCGACACTTTCACAATATATGTACCCACATGAAATGATCTATGATGGATGCATTTGCATCTCTAGGCATGCATGTATTATAGAGCCTATATATCATTACTGATTAATTTTATAATTTTGTACATTTCTTATTTTAAAAATGGCGACATCAATCAACCAAACTGGGGCGTACAAGGCGTTGCATATCTCCCACTCGGAGCAATGAAGACGAAAGAATTTCAATTCAAATTAGAATATCAATTTTTGACTTGTATATATTGTTTTCAATATTGTGCTTTTATTCTATAAACACGACAGGTATTGGTTTCCAATTTAAGCTGCACATCGTTTTTTGCCTAAATCTTGGATCATTCACTGTTTTTAATTGCAAAATTAGGCATGAATGGGTCCTGACTCCATCCCAAAAGTACTTTTATTTGAAGAATAAGTTTATTTTGATTTTTATTCTTGGTTTATTAAAATGGAGTCTAGAGTCTACCATAATGGGTCAAATTTGTGATTTTTACCAAAACCGTTTTACTTTATTTATTATTGTCAAAGATTTAAATTTATTCACCCGCACTCTTATGTGTCAACGTAGCTCGGTGTGATAGGCGGAGGCTCGTAGTCCATCCTTCTCCATGGAGAAGGTGTTCAAATTGTATAGACGGCGTTTTATTTTTAATTCATTTGCCTTTAAGTAAAAGGTGTTCTACTTTTTTATTGATTATGAGAAAAATATATAATACCATTTATATAATGACAACAATTACGTAATGTTCATGTTCTGTATATACAATGTCGGATAAAAATCATGAAATTAGCGCTAGCACAGTTATGAAATCATGTTGTAATGACTAAAATGATATTCAAATAAAACAAAGGAGATAAATACCAAGTACATGTATTACCTGGGTACGGGGACTTTGTCAGGCCTTGTACGCTCTTGTCCTTTGCACTTTAGAACAGTAAATGATCACGAATTTGCATAAAACGCTGTGCAGGTTAATTTGAAACCCATATCTGTTGTGTTTACAGAATGAAAACATATCACACCTCACAGCCTACTCAATATTCAGGGTCATGAACCCTGGGGAGCATTCATTATTGTCCCCAAGAGAGACAACTCTTGAAAACGTGCATTAACTATAGTCCGTTTCTTAATCTTATTAAAATAAATAAATTGAGAAAAGTTTTCAAAGTATTTTAATTATAAATAATACATATAACAATGATTAAAAGCATGAAAAAGGCATGAAAGAAGTACATTTATTTATCAAATATAGTAGGCTGGTACATGTACCTGGTGAATATTAACTGTATATTGCTTGTAGGTACATGTATAAATCTACACAACTACATTCAATTAATACACTGTGTTATGTAAACTGAAAAAAATACACAGGTCGCAAGAGATCTTTTTTAAAATGAATTTTCTTAAAATGAAAAATAAATTAATGAAATTGCATATATCATTCTAAAAAAAAAAAAATCATAATACTAATAGTCACATAGTTCAACATAAATAAAGTGATACATTAGATGGATAGGATATAATGTACAGCAATTTAAGATTAAGATGTCATTTTTCATATGAAAGGTAGTTAAAACTCCATACCATTTAAACAATGAAAAGGTTGCAGAAGGCCAATTTGTATCTAGTTGAATATAATGAAAATAAATTAATGACCTTGTATACATCATTTTAAGAAAATAAGTAATAAACATGCTGTTCAAGAAACTAAAATGATATATTATAGGAATCAATAGGATATACTGTACAGCAATTTTAATTATATATTGGATTTGTTTCCAAACATTGGAATAAAGGGAAAAAAACCTTTTATAACTTATTTAGATTAAATAATATTCTTAAAAAATATCAATATTTGTATTTCATGGCTAAAACTGAATATTTTTCTGTCGATTTCTTCTGTTCATGAACAAGACCTATACTTTTATCAGACACTTTTATATATATTATGTCCATTTCCCATTGTAACTAAGTATTTTTGTTCTGTTTGTATACAAAAGAGTATATTAAAAAAATTTGTATAAAATAGTAAGGCTAAATTCCAATTTAAAAAAAAATGGCTGTTTCCAAAAATGTTACATGTATATGAATATGTTATATAAAAACATATGTTAGATGGATGGGTAGGAAAAATACAAATTAAGTGCACTCGATAAAAAGTTTGCTGGTATTCATTATGTGAACACAATTCATCCAGTAACATTTAAAGTTATGCAACATAAATAAGAATGTTATGAATGATGTGTATAGAACAAATTCTTCTGTAGTTGGCTCCATAAATCTTGAAAAGATGGTGTGAGTTGGTAAAAAGGCAGAATAAGGTTCCATTCTAATCCTCATGCATTCCATTCAAGAAATATTCATTAATGTAATGGTCTGGAAACTAAAATAGAATAAACATAAAGTGTTAAGAGAATTACATGTAATTTTTGCAAACATTGTGCACTCATCAAATACTTACATGTATATATTCAATGAAGTTATTTATGGAATGTGCAATTACTAACAATGTAATCTTTTCTAATATTGTACATACATGTATTACATCATTTTGCCACTAATTTAAAACCCATCTGACAGTTTCTTTTTGTTATATATATACAGCGTCAAAAGATAGTTGCATCATGTGCATGTACTTTCAGTAATTTTAAAAGCCATAAAAACATTTTAGTACTACAAAACACTTTAAATTTGTCAAATAATTTTACAAATGAAATACGGTATGTACTAATATGCCAGTAAGTCACAAGTGATATATACTTTTTAAAGCAGTACAATGTATCACTTCCCTTATATGACAACATCAGGAAACCTGGCTCAATCAATTCTGCACACACATGATAAATGTAATGAATGTGTAACTTCAATGGTGTAACTTCAAAGATATTTAGATATCCAGTGGACAGAAAGATATTAGATATATTGAACAAAGATCAAAGTCATAAACACTTATGTAACACTTATGTAACATATGATTGTCTGTATGAGTTTCAACTATCAACATTCTATGTACACCAAAATATGATTGCGTCAATAACAAAAACTAATCTGAAAAACATATTTCCAGCATAAGAAATTCATGGCATTTCTGCAAATCCCATTTTCTCAGAGAGTGTTAAACATCTTTTAAAGTTTATAATATTTTCAAACTCCTGGTATTCCTTTCAGAGGTTCCCACCCCTTAAATTACAGATAACCCACCCCTTAAAATACAGATAATCAAGCAGATTTGCAACAAGATGCCCATATAAACCTTTCCCTTTTACACAAGACATTGTAGCTATTCAGATGACCTTGCTTGGCTTTCAATCAGCTTAAACCAAATATATCTACAGATGGAAGACAAGTTGTAAGTTTATTACATGACAAAGAAGTACCTTCTGGGCTTCAGCAGACATGACTGGGTCATTAGCAATATCAAATTGACAATATTTTCTATATTCCCGATCTTCAGATCATCTGGAAGCTGCAGGTAAATCTATAGATTAGAAGAAAAAAGATACACTAGCTATCATTACAAAGCTAAATGCTGTCTTTATCAAAACAAAAGGGTGTGTCCTAGATTACACTTTTTTATGGGCACATGCAGTATCTGAGACATGGTCAAAACATTACCATGATAACAGCTATAACAACGCATTAAGTGGGAAATGACATATAACTATAAAATTTGTTATGGCTTTTCATACTCTCTCTCTCTCTCTCTCTCTCTCTCTCTCTCTCTCCATGATCTCTCTCAACATCTTTGTCAGCAATATTTCTAGTGCAATGTGGCATTATTGAAATATATATATGGTTCATGGAAGCAAGGCAATCAATAACAATTACATGTACACTGTAATTACACACACACTCTCTCTCTCTCTCTCTCTCTCTCTCTCTCTCTCTCTCTCTGAGTCTATCTCTCTCTCTCATACTCTCAATTGTATAATGTTATATTTACATAAAAAATGCAGACCCTTGAATCATAAACACTCTCATCGTTAATAGATAAATAAGACATAAAGTTAACAGTTTGAATGAGATACAGATATCAAAACCACATGTACAGTGTACATTGTACGTGTCGAGGAAATTCTGTATGGAAATGACTGAAAGCATGATTGACACAAACTCAATATTCTAGGAAAAACATACAATATTTTTTTAACGTATGATGCGTAACAATATGTGTAAAAACTGACTATAATACACCTGCATACATATTTCATACTAAAACATGTCTTTCAAGTCACATTTCACAACGACCATTAATTATCGACATTTTTGTAGCATGTATACTAGACTTAATGCATTGTAGGCTTTTAAAATAGTTTTTGGGTAGTTTAACAATGTAAGTAAGCATGTTCTTACCGACGAATGACTACTCCTTAGCACGTTTTAGATTGTTGACTGCTGTTCAGACTGTTTCATGCTGAACAATATTATACGAGATAAGGCTAATCACCCCAAACTTCGACTTCACATTAATAAACATTAAATAATTTAAAAGCTTGCCGATATAAGAAACAAAAACTTTTACTTACTTTTTCCATTTAAACTCCTCTCTCGATTTTCACGAGTATGAGACTGGTCTCGTTAAAATCCCGAGATATACGAAGTTTTGACTTTCTCGGTTTTTTTCATTCTTTCGTGAATATAAAAACCAGAAAGGTTCCGATTATGCTAATAAGGCTGTGAGGTGTGCATATGTTTAACTCACATCATGACTTGTATACTGTAAACAATGCTTACAAGCCAAAAATTAGTATTTTAACTGAAATTGAAAACTGTTCATCTTTATTGCTCCAAGTGGGGGATATAAAACGCCTTGTACGCCCCTGTCCTTTACTAGGGTCCGACTTCAAAACCACATTATATTGGCTATAATGATGATAATAACAATCGTTATATAATGGTAGTTGTAGAGTGTTTCGGAGATATTCTGAATTATAGAAGAGTCCGTGCAAACTTTTTGATATGATTAATATGTCGTCCACATTGATATGCGTGCTATTGGTGATGAAAGCTCTGAGAGAGAGAGAGAGAGAGAGAGAGAGAGAGAGAGAGAGAGAGAGAGAGAGAGAGAGAGTGTGTGTGTGTGTGTGTGTGTGTGTGTGTGTGTGTGTGTGTGTGTGTGTGTGTGTGTGTACATACACTGTATAAACCATGCATGTTATACTGAGGTCAATTGAAATGATTAGTTTCACAAAAAATGAAAAAAAATTACAACCCCCCCTTAAATTAACCATATTTACATAACAATTTTTCACATATATACTCTCTGGCTTTCATATTCCTTATATCTACATTTTTCAACAGCATATATTTCTTGGTTAAAAGATTTTCTGTCATCGCATTTTTCAATGCATGTATATTATGTATTGGATTACATTTATATTTATATTTACATGAAAAATATATTGCCTCATGATAAGAGCTACCAAGTTAAAAAAAATTCATAAATTTATCTATTTTCATATTTTTCTAAAAGAACTGATTGTATATCAAATGGAGTTAAAATTTCAAACTGCACCAAAATCTAAATTTTCACATCACACCACATTTCTTTTACAATATCATATTTAAGTGATCAATAGTTTTATCATATATTTTACCAAAGATGCATACATCAGACTATGTTTTTTTTTTTTACATTAAAAAGATATGTATTTGTAGAAACAATCCTATGAAGTATTCGAAAGATCTTTTTGGGAGTTGATTTTTATCAACTCTCCTATGCAGTTACTCTGGCAAACCGAAAGTGAAACAGTGTTTGGACCTAAGCACAAATCATCACAGCTGACAAGACTAAGTTCTTGAAAACAATAGAAAAAATTTCGATGTAATATATGCTGAAGCATTGTTTTTCAAGGAAACTTATCTATAAACACTTTGAAAATATTTAACTTTTATATACTACGAACAATTTAGATATTTTTGTAGTCTCATGTATTCCTACGCCAGAGTTAATATAGTCTCGTTCAACCAGACGCTCGGCTGTCTCCGTAAATCTGCGACAGGCAGAGAGGGGGCTCTCTTGCTTGTCGGATATTACCGGAGACAGTCGAGCGTCTAGTTAAACGAGACTAGAGTTCAATAGTGCTTGGATCCATAGAATTTTTAAAATTGTTTCGATAACTAATACATACTAGTGATTGAAATCTATCTTTAAATATTACACAACATGATTCATATGGATTTTCTCGAAATTCTTGTCGGATAAGTCAAAAAATTCATATAATAAAAAAGTGCGTAATTCAAATACAAACTAGAAACTAATTTCCATGCAAGATAAATTGATTTTAAAATAAATGATAATCGATAAAATCAACTCCCGCCAGTACTTCAGTACTTTGATTTTTAATTAGACCTGCACAGGCGAGGGTGGTAGACGGAACAGCTGTCTTACTTATTGTTTCCGTAACGGAGAACGCGGTACATTAATAAAGCCATCTGGAATTATAATTATGATTGTTGGCGACCTGCCGCATTTAATATCTTTTCAAACCTTTGTTGGCATTTCAAAAAATAGAACACAAAAGTGTTATATCTTTTATTTATTTATCTAATTTTACCTGCTGTAGACAAAGCTGCAGACAAAATTAATGACAGAGAGACTTAATTGCAAATGTTAAACAAGCGAAAATAAGAAAAATCTCCGTCAAAAAATCATAATGATGATCAATTAGAGCTGTTAATTTATGAAATGTGGGTTTAAAATGCATAGGATAAGCTTCGACAATTAATAATAACCAGACTGAAAAATTTTAGGGGAAAACGCGTACAAAATATTGCTGGTCGTAGTCAAAAGGAATTTTTAAGTCTGATCTCTTATCTTTTCAATAAATTCTTTTAGACTGACTAAAAATCGCCATTCTTTCTTCTTACACAGAACTCTGAACATCAGAAACTCTTGATTTTGGAAGATGATGAACATACGCATGCGTGCTTTAAAATTCTTATGGTCTCCAAATTCATGCAGGGAATCTAGCCAGCATAATACCCGCTAATTGAAACGTCAAAGAAAGCATTTTATTTAACGCGACTTATTTTTTCAATTTGACCTTCATTGTTCTAATTTTGCTATTATAATACGTCGCTATCATAAAAATTTTAAAATCCACAGTGGGATTCGAACTCATGACCAATAGGGCGAATTTATTGATAAAAAAAAACTAATTCGAGTTTAGGTTTTTGGTTTGATAATAGTTTGATATCTGTTTGAAACCAGTTGGGTGGTTTGATAGTTTAGCACTAACTGGAAAGTTAGTTTAGAAAAATGGCTGTCATTGCACTCGCATACCCACTGGATTTGTTCTTGGAATTTGAAGATCATTTTTTAACTCATCTGCATTTGCATGAAAGTCTTTATTCTCTAGTAAACAGTGCAGACAAATTTTTTTCCTGGCAATACCCACATATTAGGGTATTCTTCGAACCTATTGCAAAATTGGCTTTTAACACCAAATCAATAATATGGAAAAGTGAATGCTGCTATGAAAAACTATTAATATTCATTTTTCTATACGTATATCAATAGAGATCATTTGGTTCACTCACGGCTTTTGAAACAAGTTAAAAATGACACTGGTTTCAAGTGAAATATGCACTAATTACGTGGTCTTAGCTCAAAAGCCAGACAAATTTTGTTGATTTTAAAGAACCGTGGTTGAGTGGCCAGCAATGAAATAGACAGGCGAACTTATTACATGCATTCCAATGTGTACTAAAATAAGATGTTATGAGCAGAACTTTCAATGAATTCTTTTTTTTTTCATCAATCACTTTGAAAGTTTTTCCTTTGCCTGTTGTAAATTTCAAAGGGTAATTCTCAGTGTTTGTATTAATGGTATCGCTCTCTTCCACATTATTATTTTCGTCAGTACTATATGTACTATCATAGATCCTTTGAGATACATATGTTTAACGTTAAGAAGATAACCATATGCTTCGCTGAGTTCATTCTTTGACACATTTGAGTATCAACAACTCTCTTTCGAACACCTCTCTTTCCGCCATCTTGAAAGGATTTAAAACTCCCGAAACCGCACTCGGAGGTGGTTTTAGGTTTCCTGAAAACTTGTTTCAATTTAAAGCCAATAAGTACAAAAACTAGTTTTGCAAATAAATGAAAAGTTTGCAAAACCGAATTAAAACCTAAACTAGTTTTTGATCAATAAATTCGCCCATAGTTTCGTAGTGAACCCCCTAGCCCACTGCGCCACTCTGTTGTGTAACAATTAATAAAAAGAGACTATTCATAAAAGTACACTTAATTTAATTACGCTTATTTTTGGGAGTTGATTTTAATCAACTCTCCTATGCAGTTACTCT
This sequence comes from Magallana angulata, assembly GCF_025612915.1. Classification (NCBI taxonomy): domain Eukaryota; kingdom Metazoa; phylum Mollusca; class Bivalvia; order Ostreida; family Ostreidae; genus Magallana; species Magallana angulata. The sequence goes on from NC_069117.1 coordinate 42,607,473, forward strand.
GGCAAACTGGAAATTAAACGTTGTTTGGACCTAAGCACAAATCATCAACGCTGGCAAAACTCAGTTCTTAAAAATAATCGGTAAAGTTGATGTTATGTATTCCAAAGCATTGCTGTTCAAGGAAAATTATTTAAAAATACCTTGAAAATAGATTTTGAATAGTACGAACAATTCAGATATTTTTGTAGTCGTATGTATTTCTTTGATTCTGTGATCAGCTTTGGGCGATTACATTTGATTCCATAAGAGACGTCCGGCAAATGTCACTAATTGCGCGCGCATTAAAGCTATTTTGCGCGTACATTACAACTTGATCTAATTCCGAAGTAGCATTCCTTTCAGGATGCTGGATGGTCAACAGATAAACTATCAGATCTACTTTCAAATTTTAGACATGATATATTTTAGATGTTATATATTTTCGATATGCATACTTGCTTAAGGTGCTCACTACACCTTAAAGTAGTGTCTCAAATCAGCAGAAAATTACTTGATTATGATAGAAAGCACGATGGATAAGTAATATACGTCAAAAAGGCGAAAAAAATGTGCAATTTTAGATAAAAAATGATATTTTCAAAAATGTCATTCATTAAACAAGAACAAAATCCACAGGCGGATTCGAACTCATGACCTGCGCTTCACAAGCGGCAATTGGTTTTTGGAACGCAGTTCGCAATTGAATAAGGAACAGTTCGCGATTCAAAATTTAGAAATCAGATTTGGGGCTCGAAATTTTCATGGGCATCCAAGGGGGGTATACCACTGGCACCGTGAACATTTGGTAAAATGGTCTTCTCTACTTTTTGAGATTTTGGCTTTTTTGCAATTGAAAAGTGAACTGCGTTATAGAACACAATTCGCAATTCAAAATTTAGAATTCATATCCTGGGCCTGAAACTTTCAGGGTATTCCACTGGTGGTATACTATTAATTACCACCCTAAAAATATGGTGAAGTGGTCAAAATTTATAATTCATATTTGGGGCTCGAAATTTTCAGGGGCATTTACTGGTGGTATACCACTGCCACTGTGAAAATTTGGTGAAGTGGTCTTCTTTAGTTTTTGGGATTTTGACTTTTTCGTAATTGAATAGTGAACTGCGTTCTAGAACGCAATTCGCAATTCAAAATTTTAAATTCATATATTGGGCTAGAAATTTTCAGGGACATTTACTGGTGGTATACCACTGCCACTGTGAAAATTTGGTGAAGTGGTCTTCTTTAGTTTTTGGGATTTTGGCTTTTTCGTAATTGGATAGTGAACTGCATTCTAGAACGCAGTTCGCAATTCAAAATTTTAAATTCTTATTTGGGGCCTGAAATTTTCTGGGTCATCTACTGGTGGTATACCATTACCACTGTGAAAATATGGTGAAGTGGTCATCTCTACGTTTTAAGATTCTGGCTTATATGCAATTGAAAAGTGAACTGCGTTCTAGAACGCAGTTCGCAATTCCAAACTTAGAATTCATATTTGGGTCCTGAAAGTTTCTGGGTAATCTACCTGTGGTATACTAATACCACCCTGAAAATTTGGTGAAGTGGTCTTCTCTGGTTTTTAGATTCGAGCTTTTTCGCAATTGAAAAGTGAACTGCGTTTTAGAACGCAGTTCGCATATTCAAAATTTAGAATTCATATTTTGGGGCTGAAATTTTCAGGGTCATCTACTGGTAGTATACCACTACCACTGTAAAATATGGTCATGTGGTCATCATTAAGCTTATCGCCCCCCCCCCCCCCCAACTCATTAAAGACTATGCGAAATTGAAAAGTGAACAGTGTTCTAGAACGCAGTTTGATGTTCAAAATTTAGAATTCATATTTGGAGTATGACATTTTCAGGGTCATCTAATAGTGGTTTACCATTTCCACCATAAATATATGGTAATGTGGTCATCTCTAGATTTTGAGATATGAACCCCTGAAAAATCAACTATTTATTATTTTGGGATTTTGAACATCGGGCTCGAAAACATCGAGGGCCCCTACCCTTGACCCTGCAAGTTTATAAACCGTGGATCTTACACATACACTAATATTGAATATTTCCAACTATATATATAATATTTATATATGAGTAATTGTGCTACTGTTAAGGGTGGTATTTACTTTGGGTTCAATCCATCAAATTTTGATTGTTATAAAGAACAATGCCATGAAAGATATTTGTTCTAAACACAAAAATGAAATAAAATATTCTTGGCATAACATTCGATATTCTTTTACTTTATTATGGAATAAGGCTCAAACAAAAATGGACTTAAAGCAAAAGAGAGGAAATTTTGACTAAATTTTGCAGATTTTGTTTTCTGTTAAAACATTTTTGACAGTACTTCACTATTAAAAGTTCAACTTTAATACTTAAGTCAATGTCATCTTGCCTGTATTTTGTTGGTATTATCTCACATAATCATTAAGATAACCACATGTCACGCAATGCAAGAAATATATAGAAAAATGCTTAATAACGATAAAAGGCATCGTATCTTAAAATTTTTATCATTGACCCCATATTAATTTTATACCCGCAAAATAATACCAATATTGGTAGTTTAATTCAATTAATGTTTTTGTATTTCATCATCCAATTTTTTGTTTAATTGAATAAATTGAAAACCAGAAGAGGAAGTTCGAGCAGGAATATTTAAAAAAAAATATAGGTTAAAAATTAATATTGATAATGAATAGGCTAGCTTAAAATTATTTGATTGCACTTGGTAAGACTATTTTTAAGGGTTGTCACTCACCGTTTGTTGCTGTTACTTTTGACTTTTAACAATTAAAGTACTTTATCTACAATGTCTCAGTCCACCCAACTAAATTTGGAAACAGTGTACGGTGAGGGTTAACCTGCAATAGACAGGTCTCTCATGCAGGGGGGAGGGGCAATGACTGTCATCCACTTGCACCACGGATACTGGGTACAAGTACCTATCTTTGGCTCGGAGAGAACTTTAATGGACGGATGTGGTCAATCGGTTATATTCGGCGTCAACTAGAAACCTATTCAAAATAGTGTATTCTTTTTTGATCGAGATATCATAAATGAAAATAATTTTACTATTACGCAAATATTAAAAACTTATCATATCTTTAATTTTTCAATAAATTTATATTAAACTCATTTGAAATACATACATGTGTTTAACGTTTTTAACTGACATTGATCAATTTAGCCTATAAATCGACTGTAATGTAATTGATACCAGAAATTCTACAAATTATACAAATATATAAGATAGATATGCGAATAAAGCATTTCCAGCAAACATAGGAGACAAGGAAGAATTGAGTGTAAATAGACGCGGATCCAGAAATATTTTAAAAGAAAAGTGAGGGGTGATGTGAATTTTAAATGTATGAAGTACATGTTCGCTTGCAGGGTTTTTCAGAGGGAGTGGGATTTGGGGCTGCATAGAAATTCCAGCTTGTTTAGGAGGTCCAATTAGTGAAGCATTCAGGGTCTCCAATTTTTTTTTTTAGATTTGAATTTGTAAAAACGAAACCGTGAAATAAGCATCTGCATTAGTGTTCCCCAACTTCTTGAAAACCGACATTACATCCAAAAGTTGCACAAACATATTTACAGCAAACCCTTATTGATGTAAAATGTATATATATATATGTTGTTAAGAAATTTCTTACATGCCTGGTAGATTTTCTTTTTCCTTTCTCTTCCTCTCTGTTTATTTTTTGAGGGAAGGGTTTTCAAAAGGATTGGTAGGGATTGAGGTGTAGCACCCCCTTCAAAATCCGCAACTCTAAAAACCATTTAAATATGAAATGGATACAATACGATAAACCAGGATTGTTAATCATACCATGGACTAATCACATCTGATGATAACACGAAACAATCCCCCCCAAACAACTGACGTAAAAAAATTCAAATGATCTCGTCAGTTTTACAAAATGGAAAAGTCTCTCACTCAACATAATGTATTTCATCTCATTTTATAAGTCCCTAAAGCGAGCAAATACCAGCAAAAACACAAAACAAAAATTGGGAATTATATACCCTCAGTCTTGTTTTGACGTGAACCCTCCGAAAAAAAAACTTGTTAAGAAAACATCGATGATTCCAAGCCCAATGTTTAAAACCCCATTATTATGTTTTATAAATGGAGACCCGAATTTCAATAACTAGAGATGACCACTTCACCATATGTTCATAGTGGTAATCGTATACCATTAGTAGATGACCGTAGAAATTTCAGACCCCAAATATGAATTCTAAATATTGAATTGCGAACTGCGTTCTAGAACGCAGTTCACTCTTCAATTGCAAATTAACCAGAATCTTAAAAATTAGAGATGACCACTTCACCATATTTTCAGGGTGGTAATGGTATACTACCAGAAGATGACCTTGAAAATTTCAGGCCCCAAATATGAATTCAAAATTTTGAATTGCGAACTGCCTTCTAGAACACAGTTCACTATTCAATTACATATAAGCCCGATTCTCAAAAACTATAGATAACTGCATATCCATATTTTCACAGTGGTAGTGTTATACAACTAGTAGATGACTCTGAAAATTTCGGGCCCCAAATATGAATATTAAATTTTGAATTGCGAACTGCGTTCTAGAACGCAGTTTGCTATTCAATTGCATATAAGCCCAATTCTCAAAAACTATAGATAACAGCATCACCATATTTCCACAGTGGTATTGTTATAAGAGTAGTAGATGACCCTGAAAATTTCGGTCCCCAAATATGAATTTTAAATTTTCAATTTCGAACTGCATTCTAGAACACAGTTCGCTATTCAATTTCGAAAATCCATAATCTCAAAAAAATAGAGAAGACTACTTCACCAAATGTTCACGGTGGCAGTGGTATACCACGAGTAAATGCCCCTGAAAATTTAGAGCCCCAAATATGAATTTTGAATTTTGAATTGCAAACTGCCTTCTAGCTCGCAGTTCACTATTCAATTACATATAAACCCGATTCTCAAAAACTATAGATAACTGCATCACCATATTTCCGCAGTGGTAGCAATATACGACTAGTAGATGACCCGAAAATTTCAAGCCCCTAATATGAATATTAAATTTTGAATCGCGAATAAAAGGCAATTCAAAATTTGAATTCATACTTGGGGCCCGCTTGCCTTATATGCAATTGAATAGTGAACTGCGTTCTATAAAACGCAGTTCGCAATTCAAAATTTAGAATTCATACTTGGGGCCCGCTTGCCTTATATGCAATTGAATAGTGAACTGCGTTCTATAGAATGCAGTTCGCAATTCAAAATTTAGAATTCAAATTTGGGGCCCGCTTGCCTTATATGCAATTGAATAGTGAACTGCGTTCTATAGAACGCAGTTCGCAATTCAAAATTTAGAATTCAAATTTGGGGCCCGCTTGCCTTATATGCAATTGAATAGTGAACTGCGTTCTATAGAACGCAGTTCGCAATTCAAAATTTAGAATTCATATTTGGGGCCCGCTTGCCTTATATGCAATTGAATAGTGAACTGCGTTCTATAGAACGCAGTTCGCAATTTAAAATTTAGAATTCATATTTGGGACCCGCTTGCCTTATATGCAATTGAATAGTGAACTGCGTTCTATAGAACGCAGTTTGCAATTCAAAATTGAGAATTCATATTTGGACCCGCTTGCCTTATATGCAATTGAATAGTGAACTGCGTTCTATAGAACGCAGTTCGCAATTCAAAATTTAGAATTCATATTTGGGGCCCGCTTGCCTTATTTGCAATTGAATAGTGAACTGCGTTCTATCTAGAACAATTCAAAATTTAGAATTCATACTTGGGGCCCGCTTGCCTTATATGCAATTGAATAGTGAACTGCGTTCTATAGAACGCAGTTTGCAATTCAAAATTGAGAATTCATATTTGGACCCGCTTGCCTTATATGCAATTGAATAGTGAACTGCGTTCTATCTAGAACGCAGTTCGCAATTCAAAATTTAGAATTCATATTTGAGGCCCGCTTGCCTTATATGCAATTGAATAGTGAACTGCGTTCTATCTAGAACGCATTTTGCAATTCAAATTTAGAATTCATATTTGGGTAGTTTTTAGCTCACCGAAACGAAGTCGGGGGGAGCTTATGCTATACCCTCGGCGTCGGCGTCGGTGTCGGCGTCCGAACCTGGTTAAAGTTTTTGTTGCAGGTCCTGTATCTAAGTTATTACTTGTCCTATCTTGTCCTATCTTCACCAAACTTGCATGGATGATGCATCTTGACCTACTCATGGACTTGAAAGACCTGAATGCTGAATCAGGGCCATGAGTTTCAGATGCTGGAGGAGGTTAAGGTTTTTGGAGCAAGTTAGAGTTTTTGGTGCAGGTGCAGGTGCCCTTTGATAGCAATTTGTAGGTTTACCAAACTTGCATGGATGGTGCATCTTATGATACTGATGCATCAGACATGCTTTAATGCTGAATCTGAGCCTTAGGTTTCAGATGCTGGATGAGGTTAAGGTTTTTAGAGCTGGTTAACGTTTTTGGAGCAGGTGCCCTTTGATGATTATATCTTAGTTATTACTGGTCCTAACTTCACTAAACTTGCATAGATGGTGCGTCTTATGATACTGATATACCTGGCAGGCTTGAATGCTGAATCTGAGCCATAGGTTTCAGATGCTGGATGAGGTTAAGGTTTTTAGAGCTGGTTAACGTTTTTGGAGCAGGTGCCCTTTGATGATTATATCTTAGTTATTACTGGTCCTAACTTCACTAAATTTGCATAGATGGTGCGTCTTATGATACTGATATACCTGGCAGGCTTGAATGCTGAATCTGAGCCATAGGTTTCAGATGCTGGATGAGGTTAAGGTTTTAAGAGCTGGTTAAAGTTTTTGGAGCAGTGGCCCTTTGATGATTATATCTTAGTTATTACTGGTCCTAACTTCACCAAACTTGCATAGATGGTGTGTCGTATGATACTGATGCCTCTGACAGGAAGGAATGCCGAATCTGAGCCATAAGTTTCGGATGCTGGATGAGTTTAAGGTTTTTAGAGCTGGTTAAAGTTTTGGAGCAGGTGCCCTTTGATGATTATAACTTAGTTATCACTGGTCTTAACTTCACCAAACTTATATGGATGGTGCGTCTTATAATACTGATGCACCTGACAGGCATGAATGCTGAATCTGAGCCTTAGGTTTCGGATGCTGAAGGAGGTTAAGGTTTTAAGAGTTTGTTAAAGTTTTTGGAGCAGGTGCCCTCTGATGATTATATCTTAGTTATTACTGGTCCTAACTTCATAAAACTTGCATGGATGATACGTCTTATGATACTGATGCATCTGGCAGGCTTGAATGCTGAATCTGAGGCGTATGTTTCGGATGCTGGATGAGATTTGTTTTTTTGGAACAGGTCACAAATTTTATAGATAATAGCTTGCATAGTTGATTTAACTATAATATAAATGAACTGCAGAGGTAGCTTCAGATGCAGATCTCCATTATCAAAGTTGCTAAAAAAAACTATCCTATCTAAAACCTGCTTGATAGATGTTTTCGTTGTTAAATGATATAATATGATTCCTATGATATAGTATTGTATGATATAATACACTATTGTTTTATATGATACAATATTATATCATATATTATATTGTAAAAAGTTATATGATACGATATGATATTGTATCAATTTTTTTTGTACATTATGATATGATATTGTATTGTGATATTGTTATGTATAGTATTGTTTATTATGATACAATATTGTATAATATGATATTGTATAATATCACATATATTATATTTTATCACATGCTATTTCATATGATATTGCAACATAATATAGTATCATATGATATGATATTGTATAATATATATCATATCATATGATACGATATTGTATAAAATGAGATTGGTTTATATAATATATTATTATATCAATATATGAAAATGTATTATATGATATTGTATAATGTGATATTGTATCATATAATACAATAAAGTATACTATGATATTGTATGATATAATATAGTACTATATCACATGATATTGTATCAATTGATATGATACAATGTTGTAGCTAATTTTATTGTATCATATGATACAATATCCTACATTGTATTAAATATGATACAATATCATACAATGCAATATCATGCTATAATATTATACAGAATAATATTGTGATGCATTATGTGATATGATATTGTATCATATATTATTATAATGTATCATATCATATCAATATCATAATATATTATGATATTGTATTATGTAATCAAATACAATAATGTATAACAAGATACAATGTCATATCATATGTTACAATATCATATTTCATCATTATTTATTACAGTATTTTATTGTAATATACGATATATATTGTATTGGTATCAAAGGATGCAATATAGTATTTTATATTATCGTATTGATAAACATTGTATCATATAATACCCTATGAAATGAACATATGATTATTATACAATTTTTATTATATGATATTGTTATACGATATTTTGTCAAAAGAGTATCCATGTATATCCAAGATCATTAACTATGATTTTCAAATAATATGATAAAGGTGGTCTCATAAAGGTGATTCCTCAAAAAGGTGATCCCTCGTCTCGGTGAGCTTTGTAATCTGTTATTACCTATGTTTAAGAATCGGGCTTATATGCAATTGAATAGTGAACTGCGTTCTATCTAGAAAGCAATTCGCAAATCAAAATTTAGAATTCATATTCGGAACCTGAATTTTTCAGGGGCATCTACTAGTGGTATTTCACTACCACTGTGAAAATATGGTGATGCAGTTATCTATAGTTTCTGAGAATCGGGCTTATATGCAATTGAATACTGTAGTTTCATTGATATTCAAGGGCATCAATTTTCGTGGATAAAGTGAAAATCACAATATCAAGTATACGTAAATTAGTGGCCAATGAACCTATCAATACAAAATGTTAATTAAAATTGCACTTCAATGAATATTTAATTTCGTGGATCAACTAAACAATGATCCACGAAATTCATATCCTTATCTAGTGACACACTAGTAACTATATTTTTATTCATATGCACTGATAATAAATGAAAATAATATATATATTTCAAAGTACATTTTATTTTTTTTTTATCCATGCTTGCGTGCATGCATATTTCAGCATGCGCAGTCTAATATTTCCGGACACGACTTCCTACTAGACTGTGAAACTTGTTAACGTGTTAAGCAAACGTGTTAAGCAAAGTTGTGTTAGCGCGACGGCGTGTTGTGCAAAGTTGTGTTAGCGCGACGGCGTGTTGTGTAAAGTTGCGTTAGCGCGACGGTGTGTTGTGTACATGTGTTAGCGCAATGTCTCGTTTATCTGAACGCGATGTCGCGCTAATGCAAATGACCCTATCCGGACACCATACAGATCTCAAAAACTATAGATTACTGCATCACCAAATTTCACAGTGGTAGTGAAATACCACTAGTAGATGCCCCTGAAAATTTCGGGCCCCAAAAATGAATTGCGAACTGCGTTCTAGAACGCAGTTCACTATTCAATTGCATATAAGGCAAGCGGGCCCCAAATATAAATTCTAAATTTTGAATCGCGAACTGCATTCTAGATAGAACGCAGTTCACTATTCAATTGCATATAAGGCAATCGGGCCCCAAATATGAATTCTAGATTTTGAATTGCGAACTGCGTTCTAGATAGAACGCAGTTCCCCAAGTATGAATTCTACATTTTGAATTGCAAACTGCGTTCTAGATAGAACGCAGTTCACTATTCAATTGCATATAAGGCAAGCGGGCCCCAAATATGAATTCTAAATTTTGAATTGCGAACTGCGTTCTAGATAGAACGCAGTTCACTATTCAACAATTTGAATTGCGAACTGCGTTCTAGATAGAACGCAGTTCACTATTCAATTGCATATAAGGCAAGCGGGCCCCAAGTATGAATTCTAAATTTTGAATTGCGAACTGCGTTCTATAGAACGAAGTTCACTATTCAATTGCATATAAGGCAAGCGGGCCCCAAGTATGAATTCTAAATTTTGAATTGCGAACTACGTTCTATAGAACGCAGTTCACTATTCAATTGCATATAAGGCAAGCGGGCCCCAAATATGAATTCTAAATTTTGAATTGCGAACTGCGTTCAATAGAACGCAGTTCACTATTCAATTGCATATAAGGCAAGCGGGCCCCAAATATGAATTCTAAATTTTGAATTCCGAACTGAGTTCTATAGAACGCAGTTCACTATTCAATTGCATATAAGGCAAGCGGGCCCCAAATATGAATTCTAAATTTTGAATTGCGAACTGCGTTCTATAGAACGCAGTTCACTATTCAATTGCATATAAGGCAAGCGGGCCCCAAAATTTAATTCTAAATTTTGAATTGCGAACTGCGTTCTATAGAACGCAGTTCACTATTTAATTGCATATAAGGCAAGCGGGCCCCAAATATGAATTCTAAATTTTGAATTGCGAACTGCGTTCTATAGAACGCAGTTCACTATTCAATTGCATATAAGGCAAGCGGGCCCCAAATATGAATTCTAAATTTTGAATTGCGAACTGCGTTCTATAGAACGCAGTTCACTATTCAATTGCATATAAGGCAAGCGGGCCCCAAATATGAATTCTAAATTTTGAATTGCGAACTGCTTTCTATAGAACGCAGTTCACTATTCAATTGCATATAAGGCAAGCGGGCCCCAAATATGAATTCTAAATTTTGAATTGCGAACTGCGTTCTATAGAACGCTGTTCACTATTCAATTGCATATAAGGCAAGCGGGCCCCAAATATGAATTCTAAATTTTGAATTGCGAACTGCGTTCTATAGAACGCAGTATATTCAATTGCATATAAGGCAGGCGGGCCCCAAATATGAATTCTAAATTTTGAATTGCGAACTGCGTTCTATAGAACGCAGTTCACTATTCAATTGCAGATAAGGCAAGCGGGCCCCAAGTATGAATTCTAAATTTTGAATTGCGAACTGCGTTCTATAGAACGCAGTTCACTATTCAATTGCATATAAGGCAAGCGGGCCCCAAATATGAATTCTAAATTTTGAATTGCGAACTGCGTTCTATAGAACGCAGTTCACTATTCAATCGCACTAAATTTTTAATTGCGAACTGCGTTCTATAGAACGCAGTTCACTATTCAATTGCGAACTGCGAACTGCGAACTGCGTTCTAAAAACCGATTGCCCATATTAGCTCGATTCTCAAAAACTATAAATAAGTGAATCGCCATATTTTCACAGTGCTAGTGTTATATTACTAGGAGATGACCCTGAAAATATCGGGCCCTAAATATGAATTTCGAAATTATAAATTTCGAATTGCGAACTGCGTTCTAGAAAAGACAAAATGTCAAAAAATAGAGAAGACCACTTCACCAAATTTTCACGGTGGCAGTGGTATACCACCAATAAATGCCCCTGAAAATTTCGGGCCCCAAATATGAATTTTTAATTTTGAATTGCGAACTGCGTTCTAGAACGCAGTTCACTATTCAGTTCCATATAAGCTCGATTCTCAAAAACTATAGATAACTGCATCACCATTGATTGCCTTCACAAGCCTGATACTTTAACCACTTAGCTATTACGATATACATGGATTGATACAAACAGTTTAACAAAACATTTAAATCGTCATCTTGTGACGTAGTGTCTTAAAAAGGATAAGTTTCGGTGTAGTGAAGTACCTTAAAGAGAAAGAACAGGGCATTAATCGCTCGGCCTTTTCCAAAAAAAAAAAATCGAATTGACGGCAAAGGCCGAGCAATGGTCCGATTGTACAGGGCATATTATTAAAAAACCGACTTGAAAAAATTTCTGATCGGGTATTTTTGTAGTTACTCATAAATGTATAAACTTCCACAAATTTCTCCATTGAATCAATTTAATTATTTCATTGAAATTAATAATTATTTATGGTCCAGAGAAAAACATGGATCACTGACAACACTAAATGATAATTAATGATAGAAATATCATATCTAAAATTTTAAGGAAATTGTGCTGATCATCCAGCTTCCTTATCTGCATTCGAAACTTGCGTAACATATCGCGTTAAAATAAATCAACTAAACAAATTATTATAAATATCAAAATTGAAATTGCATAACGTTGTTATTTTGTGAATTCAAAACAATATTTGGTTTTAAGCATTATTTAAAAACGGATAGTCCGATGGTTAATCAAATTACATGCATATAGACGCTGTAAACAAAGTTCTTCTTTTAAACATATAAAAACTACATAATCCACGATGAAAACCCGAATAGAGTCTGAATATAAAAGCGATCTACTAGCATTTAGCCCCAAAACGCCCGCAGTAAAAAAAAACCTCGCACCATTACATATTTCTTTTAGCTTTGCCAATGCCAGATCACTCTCAAAAACGTCCATCAACAAAAGTAAAAGATCAAAGTACTGAAAGAACTGATGGGAGTTGATTTTATTTTGATCAGTAGCTTTAGTCAAAAGTAGCATACTTTGACGACGGTAAGATATCCTAGAATGTATTAGAAAGTGGTACTAACTGTTTAAATTTTCCTCGAAGCGATACTTCACACCGCCATTTTCCGTGGAACAAATCATTTGCGTATCACGTAGTCTATAATAACAGTTCTAGATAATGTTAATGAAATAGGTAAAAAGTGGGAAGCTGGTTTTTATCCAACTTATAATTTTCCTTTGTAGAAAAAATTAATTTCATAGTTTTTTTTTTAAATTTTGAGTTAGTTCATGGAACAATAAATCATAACTCCCATCAAAAGGTAAATCTCAATGGTTGCAAAAAACATCAATTTTGGGTTAAATCTCTTTAAATTAGGCTATGAATTGTTTTTAAAACTTAAGATAAAAGGAGAGAGAGAGAGAGAGAGAGAGAGAGAGAGAGAGAGAGAGAGAGAGAGACAGAGAGAGAGAGAGAGAGAGAGACTTAAATGAACATTGTAGTTGTTAATTGACACAAATAAATGTATGTTGTTTGTGACATTTGGTATATCCGATTGGATTTTCCATTCCTACTCCAAGTTATGTAACTGTAATTAATTACTATGAAATGTCATAGCTGTCTTATGGTCAAGGTCGTATAATATGGTATATCTTTTATGTGCAATGGTAATATCACTATATGTTGTGGTAACATCAGTGTATATACTGCTCACATTGATATAAACTTTGAAGTATTCATTATTGCAGAGAAGAAAAATAACGTTTAAAAATGTTTCACAGGAGGAACAGCCAATTAGAATAATGACAATGTTCCTACGCCGACAGTACGGCCGTACTTTGGATTGCGTAAATAACAAGTACTCGACTAATGTATACTTAACTTTATCAATTTACCATCAACATGCTGAAATATTTATTCGATCGGGTAAGGATATGACGTAATAAAGCGTAAACTACGACAAACCTTGATGTAGCATATGGATTATAACCTTTGAATATTTTTGAATCGGGCCTATTGAAAATATTTTGACATTTTGTGTGATATACCGATATAAGTTAACTTTAAAATGTCACAGACTGTTGTCTAGTGATTACTGATTACACATTCAAATGACGTCACAATTTTCACAACAATTTTAATATATAATTCACGTGTAATGCCACATTTCTGGTATTCCACACATTCATCAAACGTATCCATTAATACTATTTCAATAACATGCAAAAAGTGATAGAAAAATTGCTGAGGATAGAATATTAATTACATTTAAAAATCATACAAAAAGGTAATGACGTCACTCTGCTAAATGGATCATAGGTCCCATCTTTATTTAGTTGCGTACATGTAGTTACATTAAAAAAATAATGAGAACCAATACTCCGATCATTCCACCGAAAGTCAGTATTATACATCGGATTTAATTTTGTGTTTTACCAAGAGACAAAATTTGAAATGCGATCGTACACATGAATAAATTAGTTGAAATGTATCGTAAATTTTTCGCAGATTCTGCATTGCGTCGCTTTCCAGGATGACCATGCTTAAATGGGTTAACAACAAATCCGCCATCTTCTATATGAATTTATTTCAATAAGAGATATGTTTAGATCGATGTCTGACATTTTATTTCCATTCGTTTTAAACGTCAATAAAAATCGTATATCATATCTGCTTGTTTCATTCAACAACCATACCATATTTTATTTTGTAAATGTACAGAAAATGATATTTCCTCTAATAATGATTTTTTTCTCCTATGATACAGTAATGCTTTGTTCGCATTGAATTCATTTCCGTTTACTTTAAGACATTAAGGTGGAATAACACATTATCACAAAATGGCTGACAGCTGATCGAAATGACATTTCGTTTTATTAAAAGGATTTTATGAACTGAAACAGAAAACTTACTCCATAGCCGGGTGGATAAAGTGTCGAACATGTGATCCGTCCATCCCGAGTTCGAATCCCGCATGGGCTTTTGTTGTTACTTTCTGAAATCATTATTTTAGATATTCATTTTTTATCCCCAAACTGCAAATTTTTCGCTTATTTGACATTTGTACAGTTTATTTAGCATTATATCTTTTATTATCAAAATATTTCCTGTTAATTTGACTGACTTTTTCTAGGTGTGTTATTCCACCATTACAGAATGGCAGGACGCGTGAGAAATGGATCTGCGACATTGTCACTCAGTCGGGCTACGATCACTTACCTTAGAGACTTGACAGTTTCTCTGATGTTTAAAAATAGTCACAGCCAACGCTTTGATTCCAGTTCTATAATACACACAGTGAGAATCTGTGTGTCAGAAACCGACTCTTGTATCTATGCAATATGTACAAATATCATGAAAATTCCCAATTGGTAACAAATTTGTATTAGGCTACATGTAAGTTTTTATTTTTATATTTTATCGTTATATTCTTGTGTTTATTTCATACAGGAACTTGATATCACAGGATCATTTGAAGAAAAGATGTATTTATTTGTATGAAAGTTACATAAGGGCGGCGATTTATTGTAGAGTAATGTTTAAACTTTTGTTGTATTCATTATTGTTTATTTTTTTTTTTAAGTTAAAACCCCATATAAGTATCAGGAGGAAATTAAGGTGGTATGGGACACTTCCATATTATGACGTACTTCCTATCAAGTAAAGAATAAAATCAAGTATACAACTATATATTTTTTTCTTTTCCAAAAGTCATACTAGTAGAACCATTTCAACAAGACCTTGGACTTTCGTTAGGACGTAACTATCTATTTCTTGTGTCAAAACAAGTTAAAAATGTCGCTTAAGTTTCAAGTGAAATATACACAGATTGCCTGGTCTTAGCTAAATAACCAGACAAATCTGTTGATTTCACAGAGCTATGTCTGAGTGACCAACAATGAGTTAGACAGGCCTCCGTCACTTTGCCATTTGACACAACTACCCATAGTAAGCCCTTATTAAAATGGTTTTAAATAACAACGTAGCGCAGTGGGTTAGAGCGTTAACTACGGATCTGTAAGTCGAATCCCGCTGAGGCTTTTATAACTTTAACCTTTCCAAAAAATTAAATCATATTTTGGTCAGTTATTGTAAAATGTGAAAATTCTAAACTGGGAAAGTATTTTAATCATACTGTTCTTTTATCCACATTAATATCGACAGGTGTCCCATACCACATTAAGTAAGACAGCTATTGTACAATATTGTCATTCCTGCTGTGCTTTGTTTAACCACATACATTTCATTTGTTAAAATAATGTGCTGCAGGAAGGACTTGTATAGAAAAGAAACCGAAGAGAAAGACAGTTTTTGATATTTCCTTGACATTCTAAAATTGCGGATACTGGGTCATTCATTTTTTTCTTCATGAATCTATGAGTTTAATACTAGTAGTCTACAGTAAAACTAGATCATGTGAGGATCGGGGGGGGGGGGGGGGAGGGGGGGGGATGGTTCTGGAATGTTCAGACCTGTTTGGTTCATATTAACAATAGTAAACTTATCATAAACTTTAGTAATGGAACGGATCCTTCTTCCCTCTGTTTATTTTCTCACTCGTTTCGCTCCTCCGAAACTAAATCTTATCTTGTCTAATTCAGTAAACCACAAAGAATAAAGGCAGATTTAATTGATGCGTTTATTGCAAGATCGCATTCGGTATAATTGCGTAAATTACGTTACAGTTCATTAAAACTTTACATAACGTAAATATACAAACATGCTTGCAATGTATTGGGCGGACAGTAAGGGGTACAAGTCCTGACATTCTTGTAACGAACGTCGCAATGACTAAAACGACTCCTGTAAAACTATCTATACTACGCTACGAGTCACTCGTGCATGACGAAATTACTAATAATAGAATGATAAATTCTTGCAACGCCGCAAAATCAAACTTTTTCTCAACAAATGATTGTAGAGAGGATACCAATAAATCTCCTTCATATTTTTAAGTCTTCAAAATAAGTCTGTAGCTGCGCAGTTCGACAGCTGTTCTGAATGATTAAAAAGGCATTGTCCTGTTCTTGTATGCATACTTTTCAAACAAAATGGCATGTAGGATTTATATTTAATGCTTTTATATCTTTTGGCAACATTTTTGGTCAGTTTTGGACAGAAACAAGCCAGTTCAAGAAATGTTTACATTCTTATTCTCAAATGTACAAGATGGCCACACATCCTCCTTAATCGGTCTTAAATTGAAGTGCGACGTAGTCTCCATACGGAATTCGAAACCAGCGCTTAAAGGCTGAGCACCAAAGTTATTACACAAATTATAAGAATGCTTATCAACTTGTTTGTTTAGGTGGCGGAGAGTTCGCACCAAGTCGTAAAGTCTGACATTAAACCGAGAATATCATTGACTTTATGCATTAGTTATTCCCATAAGCATCCGCTGGCTCCTTCAAAAAGTATTTTTAGTTTGTTTTCTTATCTCTCTCGCTTTCATGAAACTAAAATGGGAGACCGTTTAGAAAATGTAAGAAGAGAAAAGAAGTTTATCATCAAAACCAACCATAAAGTTTTAACATCTATAGGTACTCTCTACTTTTCAACCCGCAGGAGATGTACGGTGGTGATGTACTAAGTGGTTTTCTTGGAGAGTCAGAGACATTCCGTCACTAAAACAAGAAATTGATGGTACATTATACCTGCCAAAGACGTAATGTTTTGATGTCATTCAGCTACATGTAGGTTCTGAGCCAATTTCACTTAACGATACATAATGGGAACAAATTATTTGAATGCTATCATAGTCGTGAAATAATAATTGCATCTCTGTCTGGTGATCTTTGAATTCAGACAATATCTTTATAGTTGATTCTAGTCAAGATAAGTATAAATATACACAGTTGCTCGACGTAGTATAAGTCTTCATCGTTTCTAAAAATTCTGATTTAAGTAAAGTTTGACAGTTTAGGGCAAAACAACATTTAACATTCTATGATATCAAATAAACATTAAAAAATTTAGTAATCAATAGAAATATTCATATATGTAAAAAGCAATACTTGTTATTTTAATTTCCGCCACTCTCTTCTTAAAGAATGGGGAAGCCCCCCCCCCCCCCCCCCCCGTATCCAGTTTTTAAAAAAATTGTACATTTATTTCGATCATAAATTAGTTAACTTGATCTAAAGCAAAACTTCGATGAACTGATTAAACTACCGTTTTTTTATGGTTTATTTGATGGCGTGTTGAACGAATGAGGTGTTATTATTCACGTTCGGTTTCCAGGGATACAAATCGTATACAATTTGAAAACAGTGATTGCCTTTATTAAGATCGTAACTTATTTTCTTTTGTAATCATGCTGTCATTACTTATCAAATGTATACTTCAATATGATTATCAATTCAAAATCTTTTGAGATAGGGAAAGTTATGAGGTTTCCAATTACGCAAACAAGGATAGTACGTAAATAGCAACCAGAAAAAATATTTTTTTGCGTTTTTCACCAAGACTGCGATGTTTTAAACAGAAACAATTGACCATACAACGACTAAATAAATTCGATCTATATACCAATTAATGCTACATTTGTATAGTGTGTATTTCTGAGGAGATGTTAAAAAGCAACTACGTATATGTAAGTCAAAACCTACCCAAACTAACCCATGACGTTTTATTGTTAATCGTTATATACACCCCCTGCGAATATGTTCGGAATGTTTTCTTTATCGTTGCTAGGTACGTAATAAATCCATAGGTGCTCGGATGAAAGTTCACGAGACTTCATTGAGATTTGTTCAGTTCCTGTGAAATTTCGAGCGGAAGTATAAGTGTTCGGATAATATTCTCAAAATACGTAAGTACTGGTCATTTTTCATAACATATCCTACTTCTATTTATGTTAAAACATGAAAATCTATTTAGATATATGTCTTATTTCATCATCTAGAGATTATTTAAACTAAACGATGATATTTAGAACAGAGTTATCGTTCGTGTTCAACCACTCTGCACTTGGTTGAAAGTATAAACATTGGTTTGCTTAATAAAATGCCATGTTTGAAGATTTTGGCATGCAATACCATGCTTTTAAAAAACTTAAAAGTTTTGTCTGTTTTATATGAAAACTTAATATATCGAGCTATTTTAAAGGAACATTTTGCATAAAGCATTATAGTCTGTTTCACCTTTGATGCTATTACTAGGTCAGACGCGGATCAAAAACTATTCCTAAAAGGGGGATCGCTACATGTACTAAGCATGTTAATTGTTGCAATAGCAGAAAAAACCTATAATTTATATTGTCATATTTATTTCTAGAACTCATCTTATCCACCAAGGTTTAAAATCAATAAACTCTAAATTTTATATTTGACTACAAGTACCTAAAGATTCTAGGAAATAGACTATAAACAAGGGGCACGATTTTTACTGCGAAACTAAAAGGGTCAAATAAAACCACGTGGTTTAAATTTAAATGACAATAACATTCGCAGGGGTGATATACATGTATATACAAAATAGAAAAAGATCACACCAGAGGAATATTACACAAGGATACAGCGGTGCATTGATGTTCGAAGTCCATTGTGAGCCTTTGTAAACGCCCAATCAATAATTTCTACGGGGGAAAAAATATTAACCCACCATATGCCTGATATTTAGAGCGCAGAAAAGGTATCAATTTTACATGAATTTGAAAATTGTGCCATCATTTTCAGTATTTCAGAATATAACTAATTTGTTGATACAAGCAAGAGAAAATTTCAATAGATTTACTCAGGATAATGTATGATTTGAATCTAGAAAAAAAATACAACTACAAAAAATGTGTATATTATATACATCATTTAGCGATATTCTTTTACCTTCTTGCCGAAATTGTCGAGTTATATGTATACAAGGTGCATATTGCTAAGAAAGGAGGTTTGGCATGCTTAGAGTTCAAACCCCAGCCGGGGGGGAGGTGAATTCAGTAGGTAGTGCTTTATACATACATATGCGCGCGCGCAACGGTAAATTTTATCACTCAATTATATAATTATGAACCACCAAACACGCACACGCCCCACACACCATATGCTATGACATACTATATATATATGTACTTAAGTTATTCTAAGGAAAGGAAAAGGTGGTAAAAACAAACATGTGATAATACTTATTGACATCAGCAATCGAGCCATTGCGGTAAATACAACCGCGATCACCGCGAGGAAAACAGCAGAGAAAACTCGCTATTGATTTGAAAGTGAAACCACGCTTTATAGAAAAGTATCCTCCAACAGTATTAGGAGGCCACAGTCGCGCAAGCGCTCTCCAAGGGAGAGTGGATTTTTATTCTTTTTAAAGTGTGTAATAGAGGAACTGGCCACAGATTGCGATATATCCGTCAAAGGGTAAGTTCCTTTTTTCCCTACTTTTGTGTTTTGAATATAAGAGCTTTCGGCTCTGTATCATGTTCGCGGGGTTTATTTGTGCAGAACTTTACTGGTTTTAAAGAATTCCCAATATGAAAAAAGTTATCAGTATAAATATATGTTTTTAGAATTTGCAGTAATTTTTGAAACTATTAAAGTGAACACATTGTGGATATCTCTTCTATTTTATTATGGAAAAAATATTTATACAATGCAGTGGTTCTAAAATTTTTAAAACTAGGTCTGTTTTAAATAAAAATACATTTAAAAAATTACAAACAAACAAAAACGCAGAAAAGTTCATATCTAATATCTATTAATTATAGTAAAAAATAAATAAGAAAAAAAATAAGAAAACAAATCACAGTTTTATATGCTCATAATTCTTTTTTTTAATTGAAAAAGATTGTATTAAACATCATTGAACAAGAAAAATAAAATGAAGAAACTCTTATATGTCAAGAATCACAGTATGTTCAATGCAAAAAAGTAAATCTACATGCATTTTGGAGCGATATTATATTTCCTCAAATCAAATAAATGATAAAAACGTGGACACTAATTAAGAATTGATTAAACAAAAGGATTCGAACTTACAGCCTAACATCTATGGAAAGATGAGATTTGCCTCCAACAATCTATGAATACGATTCTTAATTACATTGGTACACCGCTGTTATATCTCTTTTTAACATACAATTTGAGAAAAAGCTGAATCAACAAAGCTCGTCTACGAATTGACAACATAATCCCCCAAATTCTTAGTTTATTTGTATTCTTATTTGCAATGTATTTATACCTGTAGGTATTTCATCGTCTTAGCCAATGACGAGAAATCAAGATATGCATGCAAAGTGCACTGGCATTATAGTTTCTACCGATAATTAATTAATATTCACCTCTGTAGTGAATCATCACCGTGACGCAAAAAGGTGCAAATTCTAATTTGTCAAATCCTGTTGTTTGTTTGTTTTTTTTTTAAATCTAAAATTTACCTAATTCTTTACCTACCTTTACTACGAAAAAAAAAAACAACCAACATTCTTAAATGTCAACTTTCAATTATTAAAATACATTATGAGTTTCATTAATAGAAAGTTGAGTCATTTATTAAAAAATATTTTTTCAGTTAATAACTTTAATTTGCATGGTATTTTTAACTCATTTTAGAGATTACCATATCGGTTAAGTCAATTTTTGACCTCTAGTACTTTAACAGTTATAATGTATGAATGTATGTAATATACAGGGTTTTTCCCACCCCGCCGCCCCTTCTACACTTGCAAACTGTTTCACCCCATAATGAATTCGCCCAGATTCAGTTAGAAATGGATACTCTTAATGCAAATTATGATATAAATGATCATTAGTCACCCTATGTTAGATAACACACCTGTTAGTCTCAGGTGCAAAAGTTTTGATTTGGTAATTTGTAATAACATGTAATACATTGTCTGTATACTTACATTTATATAACTTTTATTTATACATGTATGTGAAGTTTTGGATTGTGTTTTGTTTACTGTCACTTATTATTAATTGTAAAAAGTGACCAATTAAACTTTTTAAGGGTGTCACTGTTTTATGAGTAGAAGATAGACTGGTATTAAAATTGTTTAGAATTCGCCCAGTCTTAAAGAGGTGAACGGTACGAAATTAAATCGGGTCCGTCTATTTCTTTTTATACAGTTCTGTAAAATAATGGCTGCATCACAGTAATACACTTCTAATAAATCATTACGGAGAAAAGTACACATGTCTTTTACAAGTCTCTTTACATCAATATATACAATTTAGAAAACAACATAAAAATTATGGAGTTTTAAAATAAACGTACTTATTCTGTCTGTCAGTCTGTCTGTCTCTCTCTCTCTCTCTCTCTAAAATTTTGAAGGCAATAAATCATGTGCAATTTAGTTTGAATAATTTAAACACTTTAAAGCTGTAGCCCCTACAGCCCCTTTTTTTAAGGAAAGCGTTGCACAATAGCAGCATGAAAAGTGTGTATCAAGGAAAAGTGATATCTCGGTCAACTTTTTATATTAATATATACATGCCCATTAATCACTCAAGTAATTGAATAGTTTCCCGCCTACGTTAAAGCTTCGCGTTTCCTATTGAAACCTGTCATTTGTACCTTTAAGCCCAGTTACCAAACCATCACATTCAAGATATCAATTCAATGGTAAAAGACCTTTGTGTAAACTACACCTCGTGGAGGAGACTGGATTTGCCCTTATTGTTGTATGCTTGTTAGGTCATCACACATTTTTTTACATGCTGTAAAAATGCGAGGTTACAAGTACCTTTTACAGAATACTAGTTTATTCATTTACATGCTGTGCTAGTGATAGGGAAAGACAGGCCCCCCCTCCCCCCTTACGAGTAGGGATTTTACCTGCTGCAAAAAGTGAGACTTACTATTGGTGCATATTATTACTGTATTTTTTGGGGGGCTGTGCAAATGATGAAGTCAGGTTTTTTTTGCATTCTGTAAATACTGTTAAAGTGCACCTTTACATTGCTCTTTCAATATTTATTACTAAGCAAGTGATGAAATTAATCCCTTCACGTGCTGTTATACCGCTCGTGAACTGGACAGCGCGCGTCAATCTAAAAATTCCCGATTCTCTCCATCAACCAGCGGGTTATGGTTCCTGTGGTTCTATTGACCCCTTGACTGATTTTATACTTGTATCTCAATATTACGCATATTTCCCGCTGTCCATCGCTATACAAACGACAGGTCACCGCTTCAAATGTATTGGTCTCCTTTGATTACGGGGATCATCTAATCCCATCATTAAGGATATTCACAGTCTGCAGAGGATACACTCACATCATGACCTCATTACATTTCCTTGTTCATGTAAAGGAAGTCAGTGATAACAATGGTGGTCCAAGTAGCGCAGTGGACAACTCACTTCTCTCACCTGGGTTTGATCCCCTTGATTTATAGTGGTTGTATGTGAAAGGGTAAATGGTGGTTGCCCGCTTGAATACATAGGTTTTCTAAGGGTACTCGGGTTCTCTCCAACATAAATACCCCCCCCCCCCCCGTCTCGCTAACCGCATACCATGCAACATGAGATATTTACATGTACATGTATATATAAATTGTAGAACTTGTTTATCAAAAGTTGTAAATTATAAAGCTCAAAACCATCAGTTCAGTGATAACGAAATATAACTTATCTTTGTACATTTATTGATTTCGTGAACATAATATTTCTATGCAATAAACTAGACATACTGAATGAGAATTATATCAATCAAAAGCCTATTAGCATTTCATCTGTTAAACACATGTTATTGTTGTTACAAACAACGCGTAGCGTTCATCTTGCAACAATGTTAGCATCACAGATTGTATTGGAGAAATAATTACGATGTCACCTGAGGCAGAAAAAATGAAGGTTCTGACCTTACCATAAAAAAGCAAAGATTTCGATTCGTTCTACCCACTGAAAAAAAAACCCCAAATTAATTCAAGTATAAAGGATAATAGGAACCCTTCACCCCATTTGGTGATTTGTTTGTTTACTTATTTATTTAATTGCGTCACACAAATAATGAACAATTCACGTTTCCTGGTTACCATCAATTTAACGAATAATACATGTACTTTAAAGAAAACACAACTACGTAGTTGAATCGATTTAATACTGACCACTTAGGTTTCCCAAAGATTCATAATTTCATAAAATCTTCTGTAAACGTGCTTAATCATATTTCATATTTTAAAACCACTAGCCTATAGCTATAACCTGATAAAATCTTCTGTAAACGTGCTTAATCATATTTCATATTTTAAAACCACTAGCCTATAGCTATAACCTGATAACGTTAAACTATGACGAAGCCCAGAAAGGTTATTATCCCAAGAAAGCAAAACTTTTTGATATATATATATATATATATATATATATATATATATATATATATATATATATATATATATCTCCAAAGATAGCAAAAAGTGTTAGACGATGACACAAGTGTTGAGGTGAAGACATGCGTATACAAAGACCTTCTTAACCAATAAATAGCAATATACGAGCCAAATTGCATGCATTGCTGAACGGTAGGATCTAGTTCTAGTTCAGCATACAGAAGAAAATTGCATGAGGAGTAGACATTAAACCCCCTTTTAAAAACAAGTAAGCATCTTTTAAAGAATTCTGAATTATGATTGCTGTAGAATTGTTAAGATTTTTTTGTCCAAAAAAAAAAAAAAAAGAATTCTAAATTTAAATTGTTATAGATTTGTTAAGATTAAATTTTTTTTATTAAGATTGTTCTATAGATTTGTTTCGATTAAAAAAAAAATTCTGAATAATGAATTTTGTAGATTTGTTAATTAAAGATTTAAAAATATAAACTAGTATATATAATGGATAAAGATATGAGAAAAGCAATTGTAAGGAATGTAATGGTCGGGTATTCGAAAAAATTATGTTTCAGCAAACAAAGGCAACATTCGTTATTTAAAGCACTCCTCCCACGATAACCAAAATGTATTTTTTCTCTCGAATCATTTGTTTAAAATCAATATTAAAACTATAATTGTTAATATTTGGCATCAGAAATAATAATGTTAATGTTAACACGTTGGGGGGTATTTGGAATATACAGCATTATTACAGCGATCATGACTGATGATCTGACTTACAAAATCCCATGCAGAATTGATTTGCAACAGAGAGAGAGAGAGAGAGAGAGAGAGAGAGCAGCAGGGTAAAATGTATATTACCTTTATGCACTGTCGTCGATAATTATACATTAGTGTCATTAGCTTACAGAAACATAAATGGGCCTACATGACTGGTTTGGGTAAAGAAAATGCTTCCTCACAAATGAGTAAAATGAGTAGGCATAAGGTTGGTTCAAGTTCAGATGATCAACTGTTGTAATGAGTGCATGTAGTTCTGTCGTGTCATGTGTTGAACGGTTCAAACACTGAACCGTACTCCAAACCATGAACCGTACTCCAAACCATGAACCGATCAGGCACTAATTCATTTATTAATTGTAAATAAAACTTACGAGGTAAATGAACTTGAGACAAACGTTTAAAACAAAGTTATACTTTCTTCGTGCTTGGGTAAAAAATACAAAGCACAAAAGGCTTGACGCAATTTTTCTGCCTTTATATCATATTTACTCCGTTACTGGAATCCAATATGAGTGTAATGAAACGCCTCTAACATATTACACAATATGCTGATTATATACGTGCGAATGGTCAGATTCTGCCTTGAGGCATCAGTTTGAAAAATAAACCACAAGTAAAATATATTGCATTCTTTATTGCCAATATTTTGGATGAATAATAACTACAAGTCGATTGACGCTTAACACGAGTCATTTTTTTTTCCGGGAAATGTTACATGTTACTAGAAGCTGTTTTCCAAACATCCCAGCATTTTACAAAAAAAAAATTGTCTTCAGTAAATGCGATTTAAGTATTTGAATCAGGAAGGAAAAAACTGGCCTAAAATAAAAAGAATAGGTCAAAGGTCACTTAATTATTAATCTATCTTTTTTCTTTTCCTTTAACGCTGAATTGTGTCATGCAAAGAAAATGACGATTGATAAAATGAACATATTTCTTTTCTACTAAAAATGGTTTTAATACGACAAACAGCAGTGTAGCAAAAACAGGTGTATTCTGATGAAACGACCTTGTTCCAGTAATTTAATTACTTTCACAAAGAAGTGTGATTTAACACTATCTATCTCACGTTTATCTCAAGTTTATCTCAATTTTAATTTCATATGCGTCCATATACAATAATTATAATGTCTTATTACCATATGGGGGTGGGCAAAATGAAATTTTGGAAACGTGATAAAATCGTGTTTGACAAAAAAATAAAATTAAAAAAAAACTCCCACCAAATATTAAAGTTTTGTTCATTTTATTCTTTTTATTTTAAAGATGATGAACTGGGGCCTGACAGTTATGCTTTTGGCGGCACTTACCTGTGTGTTTAAGTGCGAGGACGGATCCGATGCTGAGGGATGGATAGTTGAGAGTACAGACTATAACTCACAAGTCAGTTTACTACAAAAGCTCATAGAAAGTGAAATGAACAAAGAACGGAGACAAAAACAATTCGAGGAGGAGATGGCCCGACTCTATATGGATTCCTCTCCTTCGGAGCTACGACCTGTTCCACGGAAGAAAAGTTACCTCTGGTTCCGATCGAAATCGAGCGCAAATCCCGTTCAAACTGTACAAACACGTGTGTCAATCGGACAGTCCCTTCACCCGCCACCGGAGGAAACTAACAAACCCAAAGGCTTGTTTCGGTATGGCAAAAAATGAGTGATGCATTAAGAAAACTTTATTTATGTATTTTTCATGGTCTGAAGGTAATCAAATATATGATGGAAGCGCATTGCTTTTTGATAAATACCCCGCCGCACAAAGAATGAATTTACGCCGGAGTTCAATAAACCCGTCTCTGATGTACACTATGCGATTCTTTGTCCAAAAATTATTACAAAAAATGTTAGAATCAAATTTCTTATTATTGAATTCTTCGTTACAAATATTCAAAACGAATGGGATGAAGTCATCGTGTTAAATGTTTTCATCGAGTTTTGAGAATTTGTTTTCATAAAAATAAGCTCTTGTTCAATAATTGTTGGGAGATATTTCCGGGTTGAACTGTTTAATAACTCAAATCTGTTTTGTCAGTGGTAAACAATCATTATCTAAATGTATGTGACAACAATATATAGAACAACTAATGAATGTTTTTTTCATGTTTATTTTGAAAATACTACAACAAATTAAAATTTTCTGAATAATTTTACAAATTATTTGTTGTTTTGTTCAGTTATGGATTCAAATGAAATAAACAATCTGCTATCAAATGATTTTCAGAAACTTTATTAGAACGCTTCAGAAAATGTCACAATCAATTGCTTATTATATCTGCTAAACCAGTGCATGCAGATATCAAAGTGCAAATTTTTTGGAGCTTTCTGAGATGAATCTAATCTATTGATTGCTGAAAAAATAATTTTGACTGGAGGTACCCTTTAAACGAATGTTCTACATATTCGTTTTTTGAAGATACTTGGGCCATAAAAGGAATTGAACAAACATAAAAGATCTCGGCATGTGTTATCAAAGTGTTCCTTTACCTCAATATTCAGGTAATAGTATTCTCAATAAAAAACTAACTGATACACGTATCACTGACCAAATGCCAGGTTTAAAAATGAAGTTATAATCCTTTTAAAAAAGTGTTTCCTATGGCGAAGTACAATGCAAATGTCCGCCATAGTGGAAGTTTAAGCTTATAACTATAATTACTGAAAATACACATTTCAAAAATTATTGTAAATATTGAAAATGTAAAACACCAAAAGGACTCGAACTTTGGACCATCTGACGCATTTCAGAAAGCTAATTAACAGATGACAGCAGAGGGAAAATGAATACACGTCTCGTAAAAGTTTTAGCTTACAGAGTGGTTTTTGTTGGTCAGGGCGGTAAAGATTGCTGTATGCACGTCATTAATTACATTATAGACATAATGACTAGGAGTTCTTACAATTTTGAGATAATTTTTATGACGTAATGTTAACAATTTGACTGTTACTTTACTTCTTCATATATATCCAAAAGATCTTCGTCACAAGCGCCACTGACGACTGACACTTTAATCCCGACCACGACTTCTCGGGCATTTCCGGTATAAAAACATCCAATGATTAAGTCGCTTCCCATCAATTTAAGTGTCTAATTTGTGATTTAATTGAGATTCATAATTGAAATTAAGAAGCTTTGCTCAAATCCCAACAGATATCCATAGGCGTTCCCTATTTCATCCTTACTGATGTACTATAAAAAACAACAAGGCTTGCAACTCGCCGCCATTTTATGCTACTGGCGGAGTGACTGAAGTATATAGATAGGCTTGTTTCAAACGACTCTTCTTTTTTTTTTATTCCTGTTTGGACATATTAAAAATGGTGTCTAGAAATACCTTAAATATGCATGACGCTAACTTTGACCACTTCCAGCCGAGGTAAAACAGATCAAAATGGCAAAAGTTGTACTATGATTTTATAGGGAAGAATTACAAATTTAAAATAATCTGATTAAAATGGAGAGCACCTTTGCAGATACCCAAAAAGAAAAAAAAGTAGGGGGAGGGGGGTCTTATTGTACTCCGTAATACATCAGAGGCCCGAGAAGTTGGGTTTAACTTTATTCCCTCGACTAAACAATATATCTTTATCGTGTCAATATCTACCGGTACACGAGGGCATATGCGTAAGAAATCATCTCATTCACTTCAAGTCTTGTTGAAGCTTTTCTTCACCATCGGCTCATGATATACACCAAAGCAGCAATTTCTGACGTAAAGCGCACGTTAATTATAATATGATATGATCTATTTCTGCCTAAATTGGATTCTTACCAGAGTATATTTGTTCGAACACACTAAAAGCGAGCGCTTTATCGATCGAATGATTGAGATAGAACCATTTTAACAAGAGCTTGGACTTTGAGTAGTTGTTTCAAACTGCATTGTGACGTAGGCCTGTCCATTTCATTGCTGGCACAACAGCTACGGCTCTTTGAAATCAACATGATTTGTCTGGCTTTTGAGCTAAGACTACGCAATCGATGCGTATTTTGCCTGAAACCAGCGTCATTTTAAATTGTTATGACGCAAGAAATGGATGGTTACATCCTACTGAAGGTCAGGCCGTGTTAAAATGGTTCTATATGTACTTTAAAGTTCGTGCAAAAAACAAAAAACAAAAAAACCCAGATAAGTGTTAATTATTCAAAACTTTAACAAGTTTGTCCATGCGTTTGGTTCACGTGATATTGGAGAAAGGAGTGAATTTTAAAATAAATTTCGTTTACAGACTCTGACGTTCGTTCACTAGAAATCATTTAAGATATTAAGACTGTTTCATCGCGAAATCTGTGTATTCATCTAATATTTCACAAAATGAATTAATTTAAAATTATAGGTTTGGACAGTTCAACAGATTGAACACACACACGGCTTATACCAGAACCAATGTGATACAATTTTCTGTATATTCATGCATTTGACACAAAGACATCTGATTAAAAGTAAGAGAGAAATGTTCAGAAGCAATGTTTTTCTCTTTTTGTTTTAGTTGGGATATTCTTATTCTCAGGCATAGCCTACATCCACTTCTCTTCGCAAGCCCTAATACATTGTATTTTGACTCTGGAAAACGTGTAAATGTCGTAACCGAAGACGGTCTATGCTTTGACCCATGTTTCGACTCCAAAGCGTAGGCCGTCTTCGGTTCCGACATTTTTACTTTTTCCAAAATCAAAATATGAGGGCATGCAAAGAGAAGTGGTTGTATGCTGAGCCTGTCCACTTCTCAAAAGAGAATAGGATATCTTTAAAGAATCACGTCATATTCTCGCGCATATTTTGAAAAAAAAAAAAAACAAACACTGGCGTACCATTAAATTGCTATAATTTGCGTGTTTTTCTCAATTTTTTTTCAGTTTTTAATTCAATTTCATTTTGTCACTCAGTCATGGCTCTTTGGAATCATTAAGTTAGATTTGTCTGGCTTTTGAACTATGATTACATGTACACAATTTCTGTATATTTCATTTGTTAAACTTGCTTTGACGCAAGAAAAAGATAGTTACATTATATTAAAAGTCCAAGGTCTTGTTAAAATGGTTCTATCTATAGAACAAATCAATTGGTGGGGGTCAGAATTTGTGTTACTTTAAAAGCGATGATTTTACTTGATGTCAGAAAATCAATTTAACTTCAATGTAAAATTCTAAAGAAAATATTCACATATGAGGTGAAAAAGAAATTTGCTTTTTTCAAAACATATTATTGTTTGTTCATTTATTCTAAAAAAAACAAAACAATGATAGGAAAGTGTAATGAATTCACTTTGTTTTCTCAACTATAAAATAAAAGTCATTGGATGTTACTGAGGGGAGCTGGCCGTGGAAAATCCCAACATCTAAATGCTAAGTCTCGACAGAAAGAAAACATATTTAATTCTATATAATCCTTAAAGATCAGCGAGCATCCACCTTTAAAATCATTAACCTACCTAACTGTCT
This sequence comes from Magallana angulata, assembly GCF_025612915.1. Classification (NCBI taxonomy): domain Eukaryota; kingdom Metazoa; phylum Mollusca; class Bivalvia; order Ostreida; family Ostreidae; genus Magallana; species Magallana angulata. The sequence continues at coordinate 42,637,396 of NC_069117.1, forward strand.
ATATAGAATTTCAGCGTTTTAAATATTTTTAAAAAGAATCTTGTAGTTGATCCGGCAAAGTCCACATTTAAAACAGCAGTGTCAATCTTGCCAGATAAATTGCACCGATTAGACGTTCAAATTGTCGCTTCAGAGTCAATCCCGAATCCTGTCAAATCCCACACATCAATGTGCATATGTTCAGGCCTGTATTAGGATGCATTTTCCCTTATAAACCATACAGTTTGGTTGCAAATCGTTATCAGAACTAATCAGTGCTCCGAACACCATACAATCCTTGCCTAATTAATTCTATCTAGATTTTTTTATTGCTTATAGCAGTTCGGGATGGGTTGGTTGTGTTATCAAAATAGCTATTTTATAAATGAGCATGTCTGATATATAATAATTAGTATATTCCATTTACTAAAGAGTTCAATTTGGAGAGCAATGATTTATTGAGTACAGACTGTTGCTCTTTTATTAGATTAAACCAAAGCCTGGCATGTGTCCTATATACCGGTACAATATGTACAATCATATAGTAAATATGTTTCTAGCAACTTTTCCCGATTTGACGCATCAACATTCAATAAAACAACAATTATTCTATTGCAGACTGTTACAATAGAACATTTAACTCAACATTATCTAGAACATGTTTTTGTATCGTACAAATGTGTTCTTTCATTACTCTTCCCGTGACTTTTTTGCGTTCCTTCAACTTTTTCGTTCTTATTAGATTATTACCCGTGAAACTAAAGGGAACTATATCTTTATCGCTTTCCAAACCTTTTTTGTTATGGCTTGGTAATTGATTTAAAACTTGCTTTGCAGCTTTATAGTGAATCAAGAAACTACAAATCAAGTTCGAGTCTTTTTAGTGCTGTTTTAACAATAGCTTAGACTTTCGGTGGGATGTTACTATTTTGTTTGCCAACCAAAACAAGCTGTCAAATATTGACCTCCTTTCTTCAAAATCGCTATAAGAAGCTCATTGATATTAACAGACTTTAAAAACTGGAAAGTGAAGTAGAGCAAATGTCATTGCGTTCGAAGTAGTCATACCTATTAGCCAATGGCAGGACAGTTAACCATAAACGCATTCACCAAATCGGAGTATGTCACGAACTGCCAAAAGTCCAAGCTCTTAATAAAACGGCTCTAAAATTAAACAACAGGTGATGAAGAAGTTAACTTTAATTATTTCTAATAATCGGCATTGCATTGTAGTAGTTTCTCCTAGCATTCATAGTATTGATGTACAAAGTGTTCACTATACAAACGTTGCACAGGCCTAGGGTAACGCGTAATTCTGCTCCCTATAAAAATCAAACCTAAGTCGAAGCGGGTATGGTTGTATTAAGACTTTGGTGTATGCTGAAATAACGTAAGCTAGCTTTATTTTTAATTTTTAATAAATGATAAACCTACGTATTACAATATCAAATGTGCTTTATCAATCCGTAAAAATTAATGGCCAAATTGCATGAAACTCATTCAACGTATTTAAGAAACATATTCTCTTGTGTGTTAACATATGTTATAAATTTATACTCATACTATGCCTTTATAGTCTGTCCCAAGTTATTGCTTCCATCAATTTTTGATGATTTTTAATAAAAATACACATAACTGTTAAAGAAATACAATTAAAATCGATGAAAGGGAATATATCCAAGATATCTTCATTGAACAATTATCCCTTTTCACTCATAAAATTTCACAGGAACGAAAAAAATTTCTTACGGAGATTTATAATGGGATATGTTTACATCTGTTCTCCATTCGGAAGTACTCGGGATACCTCGCGTAATTTTTTAACGTTATCATCCAGGCTTATTATTACAGACAATGAAGACAAGTGTAAAGTTCATTAATTGTTTTATTCTATATATTTTGGCGATTAGGGCCACGACCTACATAATATAATCTATATAAAATTCACATATGTATTTTTTGTATACAAAGTTACAACATATTTACCCTTATAATCCTTATCCTTATAACATATTGACCCTTATAATCCTTATCCTTATAACCTTATAAACCTTATCCTTATAGAAGTTTTATAATACTTATAAACTATGACAACATTCATACTGGTACTGGGTGAGCAGATACTCAGCAGAAGTTGTAAGCTATCTAAATTAGATAAAATGCGTCTCGAATAAGCGCCAAATGGTTGTCTATTGAAAAGACAACCACCGCCAACAAAGTTTGGTGGAATGAGAGACGCTTAACATATATATGTATTTATACTTAAGTAGGTGTGGCCACAAGCAAAGTCAAACTACTTAATAATTTTTTCTGGAAAACTCATTCGTTGCAAAGCCCTTTGTAAGTTAAAATACACAATTAATTGGACAGATGAACGCCATCACTACGAAACATCTCTTTTGCACGCCGCGTGATTTCTGGGTATTTAATGAAGGACCCACCATTGACCGAGACTAAACGATTCATAAAATTGTTAAGTCTAAGTCTGTAATTGTAGATTGCATAATTGCGCGAAAATGGTAATAGTAATGGGGTTTTGCCTATATCATTAGCACCACAGTGAATAACTAAGATTTCTGGAGGAGATTCATACCTTAATAAAAGCTTTACTTTTGGAATAATGTCGAACCAATTCATTCCTCCTTTACCTTGCCAAAAAATACTGTAATTATGTCTTTCTAATCCCAAATTCACACCATCTATGGAGTTTTTGGCGTAGAAGAATGCCCATTTCATAATCGATGAACCAATGATCCAAACAACTTTTCCACTACCTATATAAAATATTAGAAATGACTCTAGACATTACTGAAGTCTAATATAATTCTGAAAAGCATTGGAACTCCATTTACCTTGTTTTTTAATTTCTGATTCTGAATGCCCGTAAGAGAAACTATCTGAAGCCGCTCCAATACGGAAGGAATGAGATTTGTAACGAGATTTTGGAAGACCGGCAATTTCTAGAGATTTATTTAATATTGAGCAAAATTGAAATCTTGTAAGGGGACTGCCGTTCAAGTGCATTAATAGCTGACCACTAACATTTGGTCTGATTAACAGATATTTTTTCAACCATAATACAGGACATATAGAGTTTTTTGCTGGCTCCAACGTTATCAATACTCCCTTTCCTGACTAATCAGTTTTAGAGAAAGGAATTTTTAACTCTATGTAATCCTCCCCGATTTGTGATTTGTTTTAAATTCAAAATGTTCAATACGAATGATTTGATTTTTGCCATTTGAATTAGCAGTAAATTCACCAACTCGAAGGAAACCATGATACGCCAAAGAAAATGCCGATGAAAAAAGGATAGTCTCAAACTTTGACGAGCATACTAATGATGTCACATTAATAAGTTTTTTGAATGTTTTTTGTAATCTGGCCTGGGGGCCATAAAACTTAGACGAACTCGCTTTTGATCTCAGTCTCACTTTTACAAAAGGAATGTATAGTGGAAAAGTGAGACTGAGATCGAAAGTGAGCTCGTCTAAGTTTTATGGCCCCGGGGCCGGAAGTCTGCAATCTTTTGAATGTTTTGACCTTTTGTTCCTTTCCAGTAATTTTCTAACTAAAAAATTTTGAGAGTTGTCCGAGGCTCCTACTAGTTTGTATTTAAAACCAATACTGGATATATAAGAAGAAACAGTAGCATGGGCTAAACCTTTAAGCGAAAGATGAGCAATAAAACTGCAAATGTGTGAAACAGGGGGAGGCCAAATTAAATTGAGTTCGTATAACATACCTGAATTGCTCAAAACTTCTTAGACTAGATGAGTAAGAATTTTTTGTGTTTGGTGCTATTGAATTAAGCGTTAAGCGTTTTATTTCAGCTTCGAGATCTTTTCTATATTTCTTCTGGTTTTGTTAAACTCTGGAAGCATCCTCTCTGCCACGGATGACACAACACCCTCCAGGTCCGTGGTGGTACTTGGTCCAGCTCGTCCATGATTCGGCGCAGTTTCCTGGGCTTTATCCGGGCCCACCGCATTGCATTTTCTTTTTACTCCCGGTAGTATTGCTTTCCCGGAAAATTTCCTTTTGGCGTTTGACGTCCTTACCCCTTCCTCAAGGGAGTGCGATTTCTGCCTCGGTTGCATCGAATCAGCTAGGAGTATAAACAGAACGACATAATGTATGGTATGCCATTACGCGCAAAAAATTATGGCGCTAAACATGAGTCAAGCCAAAATATAATATTGCTATAAAAATTTGATTTATTTTATATTCTAAATAAATCTTTTTAATGGCTGAGCAGTGCAAAATCTCCGTAGACTTTCAATTTTTGGGATGTGTATTGAAACCTGAAGCGGTAGAGGGGGTGTTTCAAAACAGATAATCTGGACATTTTTCATATTAGTGGATGAACGTAGTTTGAGCACAAAGGCATTAAATTTTACTATTATTGAAATATCAAGCAAAACGTGGTGGAAGCAAAAACTCGGGACAGAGTATAGTTATGTGTAACACTTGTTGACTCAAAACTGTATTTTCAAATCCGTATATGATATGCAAATTTACATTTAATTTACTTATTGTAATGTATGGAACTGTTGGAACTGTGGAACACTTGATAAGGGGTTTCATCCCCCCCCCATTTTAGACTACAAAGAGTGTAGTGTTTATAATATGTGAATAATTGTAAACTAATGGGCTGTATTGCCCAAGGTTGAATAAAAATATATATATTTTTTACAAATTTTTCAGAAGTTCGTTTGTGCTTAAATCCAAAAAATAAGATCAAACAGCTTAAAATTTGCAATCCCCCCCCCCCCAAAAAAAAAGAAGAAAGAAAATTACAATTATTTTCGAAGAAAATATTCATTATTATGCATATAATATGCCATTAGTTGTTTATTACCTTCTTTGGTGATTGGGTATGTGAAACATAAAAGACAATTTATTACAAATGAAAGACGCCTGAAAGTTAATGGTCTCTTTTTCATTTCGCAATACATAGGAAAATTTTAATTCTTTGTTAAGTTTCATAACGAATTGTACCTTCTAAAATTCTCTTGTTTTCTTGTTGACAAGTTTTACAATAACCGTGCATTCAGGATAGGATACAATAGTTGAACTGTGTTTTGAAATACTAGTACACCAGAAAAAAGAATCATAGACAATCAAAGCAGACGCAAGATGATCGTAAATAAAAAATACAGAATGGCAGTCGTGATAATACATAGTCAAATAAAACCCAAATCTGTGAATGTTTTTGTCAAAACTGGGATAATGATTTTATCTTATTTTCGATTTCATTATTAGTGAAGGAAATTATTTAGTCGTAATTTCCGTTTAAGATTGAGGGCGTGTTAGATATATTGATATCAATTTTGATTAAGAGAGAGAGAGAGAGAGAGAGAGAGAGAGAGAGAGAGAGAGAGAGAAAAAGAAAGAGAGAGAGAGAGAGAGAGAGAGAGAGAGAGGTAACTACTCTTTTGAATGCACGTGTTTCTTTAATCTCGGCACATTAATCCAATAAAGATTTTGTTTGAATTTTATTTCTTTTTTGAATCTATACACTTGTAGGTTGACTATTATTATTCTGCATGATATGCAATTAACCTTTATAAAACTGTTTACATTTTTATCTTATCATTAGGTGTTGTAGATACATGTAAATGCATGATTATACAATTATTTAATGCTTGAGCAGTCAATAGACCAGAATATTTTTCCCGAGGTGCAGGGAACAGCTCAATATGATCTATTGCCCGAGGCCAACGGCCGAGGGCAATAGATCATACTGAGCTGTTCCCTGTACCAAGGGAAAAAATTCTGGTCTATTGACTGTTCAAGCATTAAATAATTGTTTTATTACCTAATTCCTTTTTTAGTTTTCGGGGTTTACAATTTGCATATTGCAGATGGTTTTCGTGCCATTATGTAATATACTAAGATTTTTTTTTCATCTTTTACATGCACAAAACCTGTTGCATGCATTACAACATCTCAATTTAATATTAGTTTACACAAAGAAGGGGGAGTCTTCAACCCATTAGTTTTTAAATAGTCCTTTACCTTATATGAGGCTTTAAAACTGTTGATTATTTGATGTATTGAATTTGGTTTCACCAAGTACTAAAAACAGCGTCTATGTAAAGGAATATTCATTCCCTGAGAACTATCGAAAGAATGTAACATTAACATAACCGCGTTCTGAAATACGTTGCCGGTCCAATAGATCGCAGTCTATTGACCGGCGGTCTAATAGATCGCAGTCTATTGACCGGCAGTTCAAAATAGACGCAAATATTTAATTTGTAATAAAACAACAAAATCCCTTTGATTAGGTAATAACATTTTTTATTTTACCCCAATTATGCCTTCAGCTTTTCTATATTTTACCTGAAGCTGTCCAATAAGAAGAACAATATTGGACAGCCACAGGTAACTTATTGGACGCTGCGTATGGTAAGAGGTGATTTACTGGACCGGGATTGACTAATTAGCTTAGTATTCTAGAGTATAGCTTTTGCAGAAAGATGACTTGCCAATACAGTCTCGGTTAATCCGGATATATTTTTGTTGTATATACTTTTACAGAGGGCATTTAGCGAAGTCAGGGCTGCCCGTTTGTCATGTTTGCTACCTACACTATCTCATATCGACAGAAAAATAATACTGATCATATTCCTATCATAGATCATGAATATTTTTTTTTTAAACAATATGCTTCGCCTCGGGAAATAAGCTTGCTCGGGGGATTCTGGAATCTTGCTGGCTCCATCCATGGTATAGCTGCAGGACTGTAGCCCCCGGTCTGAAAAAATTCGGATGGACGACCTGGGAGCTACAGTGCCTCCCATAGTAAAAAACTGCAATTTACGGCGCACAAAAAATTGCGCTAGTTTTGGACTTATTAACCTTATTTTCATACAAATTCTGTACAAATCTTTGATCCCAAAAAATTCCTCGGACATTTTACTACAGATATCGTCACTTCACTTACTTCTGATAGTCTTTTGAACACCATCACCAGCCCTGTAAATTAAAGAGGTGCAAGTTTGTTTACATTTAAAAATGGCGACTCTCGATCTCGACGTAAATTAGCATCCTTCTTTTTCCGAGGTCGGTTATCATGTTTAAGAGAAGATCTGAGGCAAGTGTAGTGACGATATCAGTAGTAAATTTGCTGAAGAATTTAATGGTACTTATTATTTTTACAGAATTTGTATGAAAATAAGGTTAATAAGTCCAAAACTAGCGCAATTTTTTGTGCGCCGTAAACTGCAGTTTTTAACTATGGGAGGCACTGTAGCTCCCAGGACGTCCATCCGAATTTTTTCAGACCGGGAGCTACAGTCCTGCAGCTATCCATGGTACAGCTGTTTTGTTTTACCGATACAAAATACAATGTATTTTAATAATTCATATAAATTTACATGTAATTTTTGTTTAACGCGCTCTCTGATTGGTTGAAAAAAATTACCTTTAATCGTTTGAAGAATCTTGACTGCTAGAAGTAAAAAAAAAAGTATCAGGTAGGCCACACCAATATTTTTTTTGTTCGTCGGACCCCGCACGCTCGTATTTAAATAAAACTACACAAATAACATCATTATTAATTACCCTCATGCAGGAAATTCTGCGCTGTTTTCTGTTTTATTTCCGCTCTATTTTTCGAAATTCAAAGAGTTTTAATTTATAAATCAGAAACAAGAAGAAAAAATATACTGTGGAATCATTAAATTTTGTGGGGGCCAATTTTCGTGGATGACTTAAATTTTACAGGTACGCGGGGACGTAATTTCGTGTATCTTTTTTTCACTGGACGTCCGACGAACAAGAAATTTTATTGGTGTGGCCTTAGCCAGAACGTTATGTTTGAAAGTAATAATGTTATTTTATACAAGCAAGTAGCATCGTTTTTGAAAGTGTGTGTGTGTGTGTGGGGGGGGGGGGGGGGCAGGTAGCATCGTTTTTGAAAGTGGGGGGGGGGGGGGCAGGCAGACTCATCCAAAAAAAAGGAAGCAAAAAAGAAAAAGAAAAGGGGGATTACAACTTTTCCAAACCGTGAAAATCCTAATCCGTGGAAGGAGGGGGGAGCGTACTATACCTTTAACTTCAATTTACCTTATTTTCTTTTCCAACAAAGTTGGAGGGGGCAACTCAAAGTTAATTCAGCATTTTATATGTAAATTTAAGAATTTAAGAAAAATGCATGCTTACTGTAAAAAAAAATACGTGTCTAATTATTTAAACAATAAGATGCTTTCTTTGGTGATTCATTCGGGATATGAAGGTAGCGCCATTGCAGTTTTTTTTGTGCAATGATCGCTACCTTCATAACCTGCATGAATAACTAAAGAAAGCATTTCATTTTTTATATTAACATCGTTCTTTTAGCTAATCAATAAATTGATCGTGAAAAGTAAGTAAAATTCACTAAATTACTGTTAATGTACATAAGTACGTTAGCTAAAAGAAACAGCCAAATCGTCTCCTGTGAGACTTTGAGTCTGACATCATCATTATTATTTTGTGAAGTCCGTGATTTTTATTAGGTAGTTGTAGGTCTCGGCCAATCGATTAAGAGGGCGTGTCAATTTCAGTCCTGTCAATTTCTTGTCATGCAGTTTCAGCCGCTGTAGATTTCGACCAATCGATAAACAGGGCGTGTAGATTTCAGTCTGGCTGTTTCTATAGAGCTATGAATTAACTATAATTTTTCGTAGGAAATAGAGGGTATAATACTTGGTAGATGTAAATATATTCAAATTGCCAGGGTTTTCTTTAAATCTACCATTCTATTATTAACGAGGACGAGTATAGTTCGATGGGCTTGACTTTGCGCATTTTTTAAATTTTCATGCAGCCATAGGTTTTGAAAGTTATAACTTTCTTTTTTAATGTGTTTTTATACAAGATTTATATCATATTTAACGTTTATTAGTTGAGAAATAGTGGTTTTATGACTTTAATAGGGTAAAATGGAGCTTACGCGTCAAGTTTCCAGATATTGTAAACTATGCATAAAGCCGAAGAAAATTTATGAATCGCTCATTTATTCAAAGCGGCGATGAATTTCAAAAAAAATAATAATTAATTAAAAGAGCATTAAGAGAAACATTAGTATTCAAAAGATTTTTTTTTGTTCAAAATTTGTTTTCATGAGCCCAAATTCATTTTTAAAATATCCCTGGATTGAACCACGAGGTAAACATTTTTTAAAATACCATTTTATGTTGACTTTTTATAATCGTTTTCACATATTTCATGTATAGAAAAAGAAATTACAAGTATCTCTAGGGCAGAAATACAAATGTATAATTATGCGGGAACTGTGAAAATTTAGCCCTTTTTTGGAAAAAACAAATTCCAATAAATTCCTAAAGAGTCCATTGTAAAAACTAATAACTTTCGAGACGACTCCCAAGCAAGGAAATCGGGGAGGTAAAAAAAGATCTATAAAAATAATTGATTGAGAAGTTAAACTTCAGGTAAGAAATTTCATAAAAAAATATCTAGGGCTCAAATAATTCTTGTATAATTAAAAAAAAATAGTAGACGTATAATAATATTCAATAACAATTTGTTGTTGGGATAAGATATGGTCTATTGTAAACATTAACATACAATATTAATATTCATAAAACCATAACATTTTACTGTATATTTCCTCGAACAACAATTAATAGCCACACAAATGTTGTTATACACAAATCATCCAAACAAGACGCTGGCGATGGCTTGGTCATATCCTGTACATGCCCCCCCCCCCCCCCCCCACCACCCCAACTCACTGCCTAGGGTCGCCTTAAGATGGACACCCCAGGGAAAAAGGAGGCCTGACCATAGAGACAGCACCTAGAGTAGCTGCAGACCAAGCCAGGTGGAAATCCCTTGTAGACGCCTCAAACATCTGACGATTGAGTGAGTGGGTAATTGTTTCTTTTCAATTTACATTGATTGAAGAAAGGCTTTATACAAATGACCACTCATGACAATACTGTGAAAAAATTACAATTTTGGCATGGGGAAAAGAAAAAAATGGTTAACATGTTGGAATACACCTGTAAATGACATATCTGGCGAATTGTTGTTACATATAGTGAGATGTAAACGGTTGTGTGTTTTTTCCTGAACGGGTTGTTAATTGATCTCTTGCACAAAGATATATTCGAACACCATAAGACAGAATAGAGGGAATAACCGAGTTCAGGAAGGCTTACTCAAATGGCTCAGTGCTTGTTATTCATAGAATACACCAAATACTGTAGACATCTTTTAAAGCTGCTTGGTCCGATTTTATATCAAATTTTATACTCGCTTTTAAACGATGGCTATGCCTAGTATATGTATAAAAATAGACATTACAGTAGTTTTACCCGTCAATTATGCCAAATTTCAATGAAGAAAAATACGTACAAAATTTGCTAACAAAACAAAACGACATTAAAAGGTGCCGCGTTATTTCGTCTCATGTTAAATTTCACCCCTGACTACGAGTCGGGTATGGTTGCATTACGAATTTGACATCGCTCTAAATAAAGGTCGAAATAATCAGACAAATTACAAATAAACATGTGTACGTTTTGTTAGCCAATATTTCTAAAGTCTGCTTTCTTTACAATCGATGCAGAGCATGTGGGTCGAATAGCCCCAATCATTCGGGGGACGAAATTATGCAGTTTCCTTTTCTAAACATTCCCGTGATGCATTTTGGTTTGTTTTTTCGTTTGCCCAAAGATAAATTATTTTTATTTACTTTGAATATTTCTAACTTTGAAAGGAGACTGATTCTGCTGGTGTAAATAGGGGAAAGTCCATAACTTTCTAAGATAAATGATTTGTATGAAAAAAATGTTGATACTGTAATTACAAAAAAATCGGACCAAGCAGCTTTAATTTTCTCATGTGCGGATCGGGGGGGGGGGGGGTGTTCCGTATTTCTTTAAATGCCATTATAAAATTACCAAAAATATGACTCAGACACCCACCGGCAAACTCAAATAAATGTCGGACCCCCCCCCCTCCCCTGGAAAAATTGTCTGGATCCGCGCATGTTTCTATATGTATTTCTATTAATATTATTTACACTAATTTACACTGTACGCATTCATATGATGGTATATTCATGTATTTTGTGATGACTTCAATGAGATGCAATCCATTTAAACATTAATGGACTAGACTGTCTATTTGCAGGCAAGAATAAAAAACATTAGCTTCAACTGTACGGAGATTTTCGCTACCTTTCTTAGCGACAATTTACGTAATAAATAAACTCTATTTCTTTAGTGGACGTATAAAATTAACTTTATTTCTTCTAATGATGATTCAGTTTGCTTCCTTGTGTATATCTTGGCGCTTATCCTTTCGCCAATAGTGCTGTGTCATTTTCGCCAGATTCCTGTTGGTATTTCAAACTGATTATCCGATATGGATTATTTTTAAATGAACTCGTAAATTTCGAAGTTACCTTATCTCAATACTGTTTCCCTTTATTCTTTCTATTTTGCCACGTTTTCACTGCAAATATCTTAGATTAAACGCTAAGTTTCCTTATGCTGTTAACTGGTGTAATTTTTGTGTAATAAAATTTCAAGGAAAATGGATCGAGTTATAAAGATGGCGGGAAAAAGGCATAACCATCTGACAATATTTCCTTCCATTTCATTAGCTGTCAAAACCGATTCTCGTTTAGATGAATCAAGTGTTCCAGGAATACAATGTCTCGGTTGTAAAGTGTGGTTTACTAGTTAATAATGACTCCCAAGTAACTTTTTATAAGGGCGATACGGAAACTATCTTCATAAAACCCTTGTTGATATCATAGTATAGAAGCTATGATGTTGTAACCGAACCCGACGTCAAACTAACAACGCGCACGGGTTATAGACTATTGTAAAAACGTGTCGTTCTTTTAGAAGATTATTTAGCTTTCCTGCACGAATGTCCCCATTTCCGTTCGACCAGAAATAAATGTCGGGGGAGAAAATAAGATATAATTGTTAATTCTCCATTGGAACCGGCCTGAAAAGCAACTGGATAAATTGAACGGGAATTTAATTTAAGATCCCCTTTCATGTGACTCGACAGTGAAATGAGAATTAAGCACATATTATTAGAAAAAGAAATTGCTCAAATAATTTCTTATTTCCCTCGTCTTTCTTGTTCTTCTTTATTCTGTCAGATTATTAAAAAAAATGAATTTACGCAACAAAACATTACTTTTGTCATAAAAGGGAGGGGAGGGGGGTGTGAGGGACAAAACCGTGTAGGCCCATTTTACTCATTTTGAAGTTTTTGTTATTACTTCGATTGATCAGCAGAAGACATCCATATTAATTAATACAAACTCCCACTAACATACGTCAATCTTTAGGGTTAATAAATTATGCATATACAGTTCATTTATGACTCACCGAATTTAACGGAGATAATATAAAATTGGAGGGTGCGGCTTAACCCTTTTTGAATGTTTCTAGTAAAAGAAATCAATTTGAAAAAAAAACCGCTAAAAGAAATTCATTGAAAAAAAAATCTCTTTTCTTTTGTTTTTTTCCCCCTAGCATGCCCCTCAATTATCCTTGCATATTAATAGTACACGTTATTGAATTATACCTTGAATGATCAAAGTGTTCTGGTAATTGTCTGACATGCTGTCAAGCTGAGTGAAAGGCACATTATAGAAATCATATACCTAAACGCAAAAATCGATAAGGGACATCTTTCACTGAATTACCATGGAATATCATCACTGTCCGGAAATCCATGTATGGTATTAAACGGGTTTCTTAGATTCGCCTCCGTAATTATACCTCCATATAACATACTCTTATTTCTATTCGAAAAACCAACGAGATTATCATGTGCACTTATTAACCATAAAATATGAGCATGTATGTATCGCGTGTGAACTACGTATTTCCTTGCTGTAGATTTTTTTTTGTCATAATAATTTTGCAGTAGGAAGAAATTTATGATTGCAAACTGAAATTGTCATCAACTTTGCAACAATAAAAACTGCTACAGTGAAGTCATGATCGGGTTCCGTAATTGTATAACATTTGTTTGTGGCTATATGTATATGGGTAGTCTGAAATATCTGACGCTTTCCTGGCTTTTTAACAATTTTGATATTTTACTTGCCAGGAAATAGTCAGAACCAGCCACATTACGAAAACTGGAAATTCGGAGCGTCCAACTGGAGGCGGCATTCTCGGCTTAATTTTAATAATCATTTATCAAAACTCGCCAATATACCTTTTAATATAGAAGTAATGTCGTTTTATTAATTAGCCGTGAGTTAAACATTTGATTCGACTCTCAAATATTTAATATCGAGCAGAGAAAGCCACCTCAAAATCGTTGAATACTAGTATATTTAGCCAGGAAAACGTCAGATATTTTGAACTAATATACGAATGTGCAATACTCTCCCAGTATCGTATGTAAGTATGATTAATATTTCACAAATTCGGTTTCTTACCAATTTGAAAATAA